>NW_012105864.1:828703-934773 GCF_000951045.1 Mandrillus leucophaeus
AGGAAGGAAGGAAGGGAAAGAAAGAAAAGTGAAATGTAGGCTGTGTTAGAACTCTCTAGATTTAGTGACAGCAATCTATTTCAAGTTAGTGCAAGTGAAAAATGAGATTCTGTTGTGTATGTAATTGGCAGATCCAAGCTATCTTCAGGCATAAGTGGGCTGGAGGCTTCACGGTGTTACCAGAACTCTTCTTCTCTCCCCACCTTTGGGCTCTGGGATGTGTATGACACTTTCAGATAGGCGCTTTCTCTGTGGATTCAAGGTGGCAGCTGGTGTTTCCAAACTTTAATCATCCTTACAGCAGCCGATGTCAGAGAAAAGAAGAGCAGCTCTTTCTCTTCCAGCCTCAGATCATTCAGATGACTCTGGCCTTGCTTGGGTTACGTGTCTGTCTGGTTTCCAGATGGATGGGGTATCTGACTGGGCAGCCTAAGTCAAGATGAAGGCAGGCTGAACAGAGCCCCACCAATCACATGGAGTGATGGGGGAGATGTTTCCAAATTTAAAAACCTAGGCTGACAAAAAAATTTAACACATGTCCACCACAAAGGGATTAGATAGGAGAATGACTTAGATAAATGAGAAAGAATAAAGAGATAAATTCAGTGAAAAGAAGCCAAGAGGAAGAGATCAAGCATGTAAGGTAATAATTCTAGGTGTTCCTATGGAAGAAACCAGAATCACTATTTTCAGATAAGACTCTATACTGTTTACACTATTAAAAGGAAAAAGTGGATCATCTTGAGTACAAGATCAATGTATAAAAATGATAATCATATGATAATTTCTTTGCCCAGTGCCAGACATATAGAACAAAATGATGAAACTTCATTGAAAGGTATAATAAGATATTTAAAGAAATGGAGGAATATCCCACTTTCTCCTAGGAAAAGACCGACATTTTGTTACAATATCATTTTTCTTTAAGGCATTTTATAGAATCAGTGCAATGCTCGTTAAAATTACAGTTATTTCCTTTGTGGAATTTACTAAAATTATTCTAATAAAAATAAGAAAATAAATGAAATAGATGAGTAGTAAGGAAATGAAACTTTAACAGATATGATTGTTTGAAAAATTTCAAACAGTCGTACATTGAGAAAATGTATGAGTGAGGTAGTGAATGTTAAGTCCTTAATATGGTACGTAATAGTCTGAAATGGAGATTATTATTGTTATTATTTTCCTCCCCTCCTCCTTCCTTCTTTCTTCTTCTTTAATCTTTCTTTCTTTTTCCTCCTCTTTCCCCTTTCCTCCTCCTGTTCTTCCTCCTTCTTGTTTGTTCTCTGCTATGCTCCGAGGACACAGTAGGGAACAAGACATTAAGGAAAATAATGTAAAAGCAATTATTGACCCTCAAGGTCACATGTCTACTGAGTTGATGATTTCTTCTTTTCCCTGTCCTTATGCAAAACAAGATTTATAGAGCACCACATTGTCATGAGAAGACTGAAGAGTGAAGGCCAGTCCATTGTTCCAATATGGTTAGCATTTAGGGTTTGAATTTATTAAGGAATAGAAAAAAAACATATATGTATACACACACTTTGACCTCCAAGCCTCTCTTCTGCTGTGTTACATTTTTTATTCTTCCTGAGTTCTGATGGGTGGTAGATTGGAACAAGTACATATTGAGAAATGTCAGATGAGCTTCCCTCAAACCTAGTGTTACAGGAAATGGGTCCTGATCCAGACCCCAAGAGGGGGTTCTTGGATCTCACACAAGAAAGAATTCAGGGCGAGTCCGTAAAGTGAAAGCAAGTTTACTAGTAAAGTAAAAGAATAAAAGAATGGCTACTCCATAGACAGAACAGCCCCAAAAGCTGCTGGTTGCCCACTTTTATGGTTGTTTCTTAATTATCTGCTAAACAAGGGGTGGATTATTCATGCCTCCCCTTTTTAGACCATATAGGGTACTGGCCTGATGTTGCCATGGCACTTGTAAACTGTCATGATGCTGGTGGGAGTGTAGCAGTGAGGATGACCAGAGGTCACTCTCCTTGCCATCTTGGTTTTGATGGGTTTTAGCCAGCTTCTTTACTGCAACCAGTTTTGTCAGCAAGGTCTTTATGACATGTATATTTTGCCAACCTCCTATGTCATCCTGTGACTTAAAATGGCTTAACCATCTGGGAATGCAGTCCAGTAGGTTTCAGCCTCATTTTACCCATTCCCTCCTCAAGATGGAGTTGCTCTGGTTCAGATGCCTCTGACACTAGCAATGGGTTAGGTGTAGGACAATGAGGTATCTGTGCAGGAAGCCATGTTGCCATTCCATGTATATTCAGACACCCTTGGAGATAGTGACATCAGGAGTGTCACCCTCTTGAATGTCCCCCAACATAAGTCCCCTTTCCTATGGAATATTCCCAGGGAGTGATATCCTGGAAGATCTGACAAGTGATCAGGCGTGGAAGCTTTTTTCTGTGTGGCTCCACGGTGTCCTCTTGTTTGAATTTGCAGTTCATGTCAATCTTAATATTTGTTGTGAGTCGCATATGCCGGCCTCTAATTTGCAATTTACATGGATGATGGGGCCCTATTCAGAGTCCTGCTCCTGCCGCCTTTGTGCTGTTCACCTCTCTTCACGCAGTCATTAGGCTGAACAGCATATAATTAGGTAACACATGTAAAGCTTAGATTTCTGAAAGGTTGCGGTTCTTTTCAAAAAGTAAGGGTTTCCATTTTTACCCTCATTCTTTTCTAAACAAAAAGACATATCCCCCCTGTGGTTTTCATATGAATGTAGTAACTTAGAAGCAGTTAGTCTTGTAGTTGGGTAATAATTTGGGTTTGTTTTCACCTGAGAGCCAGTTTTTGTTTACACAGCTTGTATTTAACTTGGCATAGGATGAGATTGATTTACCATCATTTGTGGATGAGAGTATTGCTTTTTGAAGCTGATGGAACTGGCCTGCTTAAAAACATTCCCTAAAGATTTAAAATCCACCCAACAAAATAACTCAGTTTCCGGCTTATTTTTATGTTTCTTTTACTACCTGTATGCATAAAACCTACCTGAAATGACTTGTTAACGTAAAACCTCTGAAAATATAAATGTGTAAGAAAACAGATGTTCCTTCTGAAATTATACTAATTGTGCTTCAGCTGTGTTCACTTGTCAGACAGAGTCATGATTATAAATGTAGTTTAAAAAATAGTCTTGATGGTGAAGCAAATGTAAGCTCATAAAAGAGTAAATAGAAGTGTATATAAATGTTTCATTGAAATAAAGTAACATAATGCACAGGGAGCCTGTTGATGTATTAATGCATTGTCACTTCTTACACTTGATCTTATTTTTAAAAGGAGTAAGAAAGGGTGAAATTTTTAATTCTGCTAGATTGAAAGGAAACTAACAAGATATATTAATATCACCCGGAACACTGGTTTACAGCAGTCAACTAGGGAATTCATTAAAATTAGATTTTTGGGCACCATCTATCAAAATTCTGTTACAGAGGACTGTGGCTGGACCTCAAGAATCTAAATCTTTAATAAGTACCCCTAAATGAAGCTATTCCAGGAAGGTTGCAGGTGACATTAGAAATATTTGCACACAATGTAATTAATTGTGCATTTTGTACAGATGTCTGGTGATACATTTCTTCCATCTTTCTATGCTCTGAAAAAATGAAGATGGGTTTTAAGGATGTCCATGACTGTACACTTTGCATTATGACTTTAATAGAATATATTTTAATTGCCAGCTGGTCCCTGGGGATATTGCCAAGTAGAACCACATCTGGCAAACATTGCTTCAGCTCAAGACAAATCGCAAGAAATAAAGAAGTGAGCTGACCAGTGAAACATTCGCCATCGGACATTATGCCAGTTCAATTCTTGTCTCTCTTTCCATTTGTCAGTCAAGTTAATCTAAATGACGAATGTGATCTAAAGTACATTTGTCAAAATTTATGTATTTTTCTCTTTAAATCTCTACTTACCATACTTTGGCTTGTGTCTAACATGCATTCAGAAGGAGAATGTTACTCAATGTGATTGTTTTTATTTTGGAAGGCTCAAGTCATTGCAATGATATTTATTGGGTGATAAAGCTATCAGTACCTTAGATCTCTAGGCATGGGCCTTTGAACATTTGAAGGGAGAGAAGGGTATAGTTGAAAGGGCAAATGCTGGAGAGCTACAGAGCTTCACCACCCACCATCCCCAAGGAAGTAATTTGCAATATTCTTGTGCTTGGGCTTATCTTGCACCCAGTGGGGCTTGAGACTTTGTGATGGACAAGTTGAAGTTCTTGATGAGGATATTCTGCTTATGAATATAAATATACACTTAGATACAAAGACATGTTCATAAAGTGGTAGATATAAAAACCCTTTAAGGTTGGTTTTGTGCCTTGATCTTAGTCTTATTTCTTAGGTAGCATAAATTCAGTTCAAGTTTGTTTTTGTTTTTGTTTTTTTGAGACAAAGTCCCACTCTTTTACCCAGTTTGGAGTGCAGTGGCGCTGTCTCGGCTCACTGCAACCTCTGCCTGTCAGGTTCGAGCGATTCTCCTGCCTCAGCCTCCCGAGTAGCTGGGATTACAGGTGCCCGCCACCATGCCCAGATAATTTTTGTATTTTTAGTAGAGATGGGGTTTCGCCATGTTAGCCAGGCTGGTCTGGAACTGCTGACCTCAGGTGATCCGCCCGCCTAGGCCTCCCAAAGTGCTGGGATTACCTACGTGAGCCACTGCCCCAAATATGTTAAATTAGTGAGACGTAGGTATAGTATAAAGAGTTAATATAGCTATACAAATAGATGCACAAATAAACCAACTTAAGTCAGTAGGCTCTCTAAGCTATTATGATGAGAATAAATAATGTTATGAACAGTAAGACTAGTAGCTATATGAAATTACTAATTTATTTATTTTTTAACCAAAACTGTCTCTGATCAGATTTCTTATAGGAAAGACGTGCAGGACGCTCACACCTACAGTGCAGAGCTCGACCGACCGGACATCAAGATGGCAACCCAGATCTCTAAGATCATAAGCAATGTAACTTCTCTTTCTAAACCTTGAACAGAAATGATTTCTTACTTTTGTAGGAGACAAAGCATAGCTTCAGTGATTGGATGGTTAATTTAATTATTGTAACTAATCAATATAAATGAATAAATCTCAATTCCCCCCCCCAAATTATCTATTTTATTATGTTAATTATTTGGGTATATGCGGAAACAGCCCAAACTCAAATTGGCTATGGTTAGTGTAATCATTCTTTTAGAGAAATACTATTTAGGTATAAGTTGACATTCAGATGTCTCAGCCTGAAAGTCAAGGTTATCAGTCATATGGTCCCATATAATCTCTCCCCTAACCCTGCTCCAAAGACTCTTGCTTGGCCTCGTTTCTGTATTGCTGCTGTTCATTGTGTAGATTCTCTTCCACCAACACTTACCTTTGTCTACTTTCTACGTGGCATAACTGTTTCTTATCTTCTCTGAGGTGCCCACTTGAGTTAATACCATTTTACTTAAACATGTTGAAAAACCTGGTTAAAAATGATGGTTTAACTTGAACTAAAATTTTTCATAACATGGGCTAAATTCCCCCTAAAATCAATCATTACTATGTGCAAATGCACGTCAATCAAGTATGGCCAGAACAGTTCCTGAGAATAAATGAAACTGTAAAAGCTACCGATATGGAGAGTACAGGGTCTCAATTCCCCAGAAATTTTCCCGAATATTTTGCTATAGTATTTATATATAATTACAAAGATGATGATGACTGAACACTTAGCCTCAAAATTAGTATTTTACTGCAAAAAGTTGAGTTTATTCATGTAAGCACAGGATAAAATCAATTTCTGCTTTAGCAGTCAACATTTTAGTGTTTGATATGTTGTAAGGAATATTAATGGGATGAAGGTCTGTTATATTTTATTTTGGCTAATGTCAGTGTTTCCATATTGACATCATTGGAGGGCAGAAATATTTAACATTGTCTTATTTATTCATTTTAGGCAGAATACAAGAAAGGACAAGGAATAATGGATAAAGAGCCCGCTGTAATTGGAAGACCAGATTTTGAACATGCCGTGGAAGCTTCTAAACTTTCTAGTCAAGTAAGGCTCTAGTGATGATTCCACAATGACTTTATTCAGAGATTTTGTTTCTAGCAGCACAGGAAAATATTTCATTTTAGATAATATCTTTAATTGCAAGGATAAACAGAGATAATGTTTCTAAGCCCATTTCACATGGGCTTGCAATCATTATGAATTTCAGTAAAGAAAAAAAAATTAAGTCTAATTTTAAGCATAAAACAAAGTTTTCTTTTCTCCAGGCATAAATCTGAACATTTTTCAGTGACTTTAGCCATGTTGTCACATTTTCCTGGATTTCCGGAAATCATTAATAGTCATACTAAATAATTATGTTTTAATCTACACACACACACGCACAGTTTTAAACTTAGTAATAAGAATATTAATTTTCCCAATTTCAAGTGCTTTTGTTTAATCACAAAATTTAAAAGGGGAGATGAAAATTAAGAAAACTTTGAAGTCTTATCAAAGAGCATAAAATAAGGTCTGAAAAAGTATAAAGGCATTTTGTTTTTGGCTGAAAGTCTCAATAGATAAAGATGTCAGTTCTTTCAGAATTATGTAAATGTTAGGCAACTTCTATTAGAATCCAACAGTTTTTTTTTTTTTTTTTTTTTAAATGGATAAAATGATCTTAAAGTTTGTGTGGAAAGAAAATACCAGTGAATAGCCTTTAAAAGTATGAAAATGAAGACCAGTGAAGGGGAACTTAAGTTATGAGTTACTGTAAGTTAATGGAAAACTACTGAAATTAAATCAATATGGGATTGGTGTAGTGAGAGATTAAATAATCAGTAGGGTAGAATAGGGAGTCCTGAAATAGATTCCAATATGTATAAGAATTTAATATATGATAAAAGTGTCGATTCAAGTCAGTGGGGAGAAGTTAGATTAGCTAATAAATGGTGCTGACATAACACACCGTCCTTCATGGGAAGACCAAAATTGGACCCAAATCTTAAACCATATACAAAAATGAATTCCAGGTGGATTAAAAATGTGAATGCAAACAATAAAATAATTTAAAAATCTTCAAAGAAAATCCAGGAGACTCTGTGTACCACATAAGGATAACAGAGTTTCTTAAACAAGACCAGAAATCCAGAAGCTACAATAGGTAGGCACATTAACTGTATGAAAATGAAACACTCTCTTAATGAAAAAGGTAACGTTTGTAGAGTCAACAATAATGTTAACAAACAGTAATTTTTACACATTTATACTATTTTTGACTTCGAAAATACTCATTTCTCAAGTTGCAGAAATCTTACTTGAATTACATTTCAAAGTGGAGAGATGTAAATGATGAAAGGTATGAAATCTGATTGAAGAGCCTAAAATAAGTCCCAAACAAATGAAAAGACATACTATTCTGTTGCTGAAAGAGCTTTGATACGAAATATCCAAAAATGTTAATTCTTTCAAAGTTAACATTAAAAGCTCCGTGCAATTCCAACTGGAATCCAAAAAAAGGGTTTAAAAAATTTTAATGAAATGAAAAACTTGAATAAATTAAATAATTCAGAGTTTATACAGAGAAAGATGTATCTGAGAATAGTTTTTTAAAATACAAAAAAAGAGAAGTGGTCTTCAAATATTTGGAAAAGTACTTGTAATGCATTTGATGAGAACATTTTAATATTTTAAATATAAAATGTCTATAATATGCAATACCTATAAAATATAAATGTTCTTTAAAAGGAATTTATTTTTGTATATAGTTTAAGATTTGGGTCCAATTTTGTTTTTCCCATGAATGAAAAAGATTAACAGCCCAGTAGAAAAAGGGGTAAATGAAATGAATAGACAGTTCACAGAAGAACAAACATAAATGGTCAATCAACAGGCGAAAAGATGCCCAAATTTGTTAGTAGAAAGGGAAATACCAACAGAGTGAAAGCAAAATGTCTTTTACACCCATGTACATGCATCACAATGTGTCTTGTTAGTGTGGAGAAGAAAGACACGTCCTTAGAAAGTTCATGTGTAGGAGGTAGATTTTTGCTAATTTGGATTTAAAGGGAGAAGTCAACTCTGCTCAAGGGGAAGGCCCCAAATACAGGCTGGGAATAAGTGTGCCAGGGGACAGAAATCTGATGGCAGAGGCTCTGAGCAAGAGTATATAGTTGTGCGTGTATGAAAAGGAATTTGGGAGGAGTTTAGATGTTGTATCATGATGGATGGGTCAATGTGTATTGATTTTGACGATAAGCCATTGCTTAGAGAACAGAATAAGAATAATGTGTTCATATATATAATTTTTCCCCATTTCTTTATTGTGATAAAATATATATAACATAAAATTTACCATCTGAACCGTTTTTAAGTGTGCAGTTCAGTGGCATTAAATGTGTTTATAATGTTGTGCTACCCTCACCACCATCCATCTGCGGGACTCTTTTCATCCTGTAAAAATGAAACTCTATACCTGTTAAATAATAACTCCCCATCACCCCCTTTCCAGAATAGTGTGTTCTATGAACAAATAATGATAAAAAGAAAAAGTGATTTCAGAACCCAATCACAGGAAGCACTTCGGGGTTCAATTCCAAAAAGTAAACACCAGAACTACTTTTTGCCATGTTAACTGTAGTCTCTCAGGGAAGAAAGAAGACATCGCTGAAGGTTTTGAGCAAAGATTGATTGTGAAGAAAATACTTAGGGAAGGTTAACGTGGTGACATTGGGCAGGAAAGTCTGGCTCACAAGTGGTGAATGTCCGCAGGCCAGCTGGGCTGTGACAGTGGTAACCTGCACATAAAGTGATCAGTACCTGAATAGACTCTGTGGCTGTGGGAATGAAAATGAAGCAGACACAACTGCTCCCTGGGAGAGGCAGACATGAGAGATGCCCAAATGCAATTGTGCCTCACAGTAATTGTTTTACAGTTAACAAGGGACTTTCACTTATAAAGCAACTTTGTAACTCAGGAGGCTACTGATGTGCAAGAGGTTGGGGACATGTCTGGGTGACACTCTCATTAAAAGGCTGTGACTCTAAGCGCTACATATTCCCAGCAATGCTTGTTGAAGAGACAGGGGATATGGGCATCACTTTAGATTTCCAGCATAGCTACCTGGCCTCTTACAACTTCACCCTTTTCTGGGGACAGAAATTCCCCATCAGTTACACAGGAGAGAAAGCAAATTCTGGAGAAGCAGTATGGTTTGGTCTAGTGGTTAAGAAAATGTACCCTGGAGCAGGGCCCTCCTGGTTCTGTTGCTTGCTAGCAGAGTGACCTGGGACAAATTGCTTCATTTCTCTGTTTTTGTTTCCTCTTCTATAAAATGGGGATGACAGCAACAGTGTTTACTTCTCAGGGTTGCTGTGAAGGTTAAATGAGTTACTTTGAGTAAAACACTTAAAATGGTGCCTGGCCCATAGAAACATGACATCATTTCATAGGAATAATTTTACTTTAGATATTCAAAATAGTTTTCTATTCTATGCTTTTAGATGCATTCATGCACAGAATGGAGCAGGAATACGAACACTGTGAAATTCTGACCTTAAATTCATTCCATCACAATCCTATTTGAGAGCCCTTAGAAGAAAGTTTTGACGTTTGAGCTTTATTTTCACATTTCAAATTCAATCCACAAAAATTCCCCCATTTGATCCTTACTTGAGCTTGAAAGCAGATTATTTTTTCTTAAATCTTAAATTATTTAGCAACTGAGTGATCAGATGCTTAAGCAGATTGTAATTTTTAAGTTACATTATAACTTTCGTGTTTATTTTTCCATGTCATGTGAGATTTTATAAGTGGTATAAAAACTCATCAGAAAAGGGGAAAGGTGGGAACATAAATAATAGGAATTCTGGGATGAACTCAGTATATTCCATTTGTATTTTCAGGTATATCAATTATAACAGAAATGTGGGCAGAAAGTTTAGTTTCTTATTTTCATTGACAGCATTAAAGCTTTTAGTTTGCTCCTCAACTAATAATAAAGGCACATAAATACATAGAAGGCAAACGATTTAGGGATTTAATAAGCAGGGAGATGAGAGTGGATAGAATGCGGGGAGAAAAAGAGCACCAGAGCACCAGAGCACCAGAAGCATTGTAACAGAGAAGGCAATGACAAGGCAATGGTCAAGGTATGTGGGGATAAGACTTGTCTGATGAAAGGATGGGAACAGAGAGTGAATGGGTGGGATTCTCACGTGTCGTCTGTAAATTGAACTCTGTGGGATTTCACCCGGGAAAGGTAATGGGAACACATACCAAACCCTTCTTATATTCTACAATAGCTTTACTCCCGCAGTTGTAAACTGTCCCTTTTAAAAATTTACAATATAGATAAAATTATGGCCAGGTTATTTAAAAAAAATCGTTAAAAAAATAAAGCAGAAATCTCCTGTGCCAAGATGAAGGGATTGGTGCATATGTATCTCAAATATAAGTAGAGTAACTGTTGAATTCATTGACTTTAAAAATTCTAAGAGTAATTTATTAATTAATATATCCATAGATCATCTTATTACTTGGAATTTTTCTATATGATGAATAGACTCCTTGTTCAGTTTTATAACCTCAAGGAAAAACTATGTACTTATAGTATTTAGGATTGCTCTAAAATTGCATTAATACATTGATAAGAATTTTTTTTTTTTTTTTTGAGACAGAGTCTCTCTCTGTCGCCCAGGCTGGAGTGCAGTGGCACGATCTCGGCTCACTGCAAGCTCCGCCTCCTGGGTTCACGCCATTCTCCTGCCTCAGCCTCCTGAGTAGCTGGGACTATAGGCGCCTGCCGCCATGCCCAGCTAATTTTTTGTATTTTTAGTAGAGACAGGGTTTCACCATGTTAGCCAGGATGGTCTCGATCTCCCAACCTCGTGATCTGCCTGCCTCAGCCTTGGCCTCTCAAAGTGCTGGGATTACAGGCGTGAGCCACCGCGCCCAGCAAGAATGGGTTTTAAACCTAAAAATCACATTATAAATTACCATGAAAATTTAGTAGTAAGCAGTGGCCTTAAATTGCAAGGAGTATTAATTGGTTTGGACAATCTACCATTCTCCTGTCCTGGCAAGCACTCCCTCCACCAAACTTGTCACACCCAATTATCAGCTCAAATGTCATGTTCCTGACTCGCCAATTTAAATACTGCTCTCTTCCCCTTTATTCTCTGCCTTTCTTTACAGTTCTTGATACAATTTGTAGTAGTTGCATGATATATGTGTGTATGTGTGTGTTTTAGAAATCCATTTCACTTCCCACAAGGCAGGCTCCATGGAGACAGGGCTCATATGCCTTTGATCCACTATTATGGGAAAACACAGATTACGCTGCCAATAGATGTATAGAGTCTGATTAAACCAGTATTCTCTGGATCATTAACATTTGGTGCAAAGTCAGTAAGATGTTATTTTTGCAAGGAAAATAAGAGCAGAGATATTATATTGTGTAAAATTAAGACTTAAAGATATTATTGATTTTATGATGAGTTCTATGTAAAAATCTGTCCTGTCTTCCTTGACAGCTTTTAGTTTAATTTCATCCAGGATTGCTGGGGATTGATGTCTATAGATACGCAGTATTGTGTTATTTGCTAACTTTTCATTTTCAATGATAATTAAGGTACACTTATCAAGCTATTTCTTTGCTAAAATATGTTTACGTGATTATGGTGAAACACCTTCATTCAGGGTCTGCTTTTTTGTGCCTTTGCTGGCTTTTTGTGAGTCTGAGTCACAGGTGATGTCAGTATAAAGTTTTGGGTTTGCATGTTACATTTCACACATACCCAGGTGCAGTTATGAGGATCTGGACCCTCATAGGAGGATCTGCAGATGTAACTTCTCATTTCTTTATATGAGAAGTTGTGCAGTTATGAGGAGCTACAATGCTGTCATTGTAGCTTAACAGTATCCATGTTTTCTCCAAGTGTGAGCCTCTGAAAATCGTGCTGTCTCTTATAATTTTTTAAAAAACGTCTAGGAGTTGGATCCTATATACCTATAGAGTATTTTTTTAGAAGGTAATATTTCCATGATGTGATTATTATGCATTGCATGCCTGTATCAAAACATATCATTGTACCCCATAAATATAATACACCTACTATGGACCCACAAAGATTAAAAATAAAAAAATAATAAAAACAAAAGTGATAAATATTAGGACCACTAGGCACACTAGTCATAATGTAAATAAAGCCAGTCATATGGAGTAACTTCATTTGTTTCCAGAGTAATTGAAATAGGTATAAGGAGTAACATTGTGTCTTAAAACCATGGCAAAGTCACCCCAATACCTGTTCCTCCCTTTCTCAAATGATCTCAAAAATGAAAGTGTTATGCCTTGTTCCATGGTTGGATAACAAGTTATAGTCAAGGAAAAGCATTTCCTGGATCTCTCAGAAGGTGCAAGCCTGCACGAGAAGGTAGACACACAGATGTATGAGCTCTAGGTTGAAAATACAATAGAATGTTGAGTGTGTCTGTGTAGTGAGTGAGTGAACAAGTCAGAAGGTGAGTGATGTGACTCCCTTCAACCATTTGGTGATCTTCTTAGTTCATTTTACCTGCATTCCTTACAGAAAGAGCGAACTTAGAAACAATTGGGTGTCGGTGTCTGGTCCATGCATTTTTTAATATAATGCAGTTATTTTACTTTGTGATTCATTAATGAGGGAAACTTGTGTTTTTGTTCCTTAGGCATCTTGAATCAAATCACTCACTGTAGTGAATATTTGAACAAGATAAATTTCACAACACAAGGCTTATTATTACATTTAATATGAATATATATGAATAACGGATTGATTATTGTTTCTTAGAAATGTGTAGATGGTCCCTGACTTCTAGTGGTTCAGTTTAAGACTGTTTAACCTTACCATGGCATGGAAGTGCTACACGTTTAGTAGAAACCATACTTCAAGTACCCATATAACGATTCTGCTTTTCACTTTCCTTACAATATCCAATAAATTATATGAGATGTTCAACATGCATAAAACAGGCTTGTTATTAGATGATTTTGCCTCGCTGTAGGCTAAGGTCATTGTTCTGGGCATGTTTAAGGTAAGCCAGGTTAAGCTGTGATGTTTGGTAGGTTAGGTGTATTTGGTGCATTTTTAACTTATAATATTTTTAACTTATGGTGGATTTATTGAGATGCAACCCCATCATAAGTTGAGGAAGGGGTTTCTGTACGTTTACTTGGAAGAGCATATGCAAGGTTTAATAACAAGAAAGGAATTCATCAGTTTCATTTTCAAGTACTCTAGTGGTACTATGCTGGAAACCTCAGAGTTTGCAGAAACCGTATGATGGACTGTCTGTGTGCAAAGATCATATAACCTACTTTTGCCATTTAGCTAATACAGTGTTAATGAATATGGCTGAGTCAGAGTGTCATTCCAGTGGAAAGCTGTTGAAGAGTCCACCATCTTTGTTGAGTGAATATCCTTTAGGCACTAGAAACTTAGGAGAGACAGGACCAGTGACTAACATATGGTAAAAGTATAGCAGAAGGGTGAAGAGGGCAAAAAGAATAAGACTATGGCCAGGGGCAGTGACTCATGCCTGTAATCCCAGCACTTTGGGAGGCTGAGGCGGACAAATCATGAGGTTGGGAGATCGAGACCATCCTGGCTAACATGGTGAAACCCTATCTCTGCTAAAAATACAAAAAATTAGCTGGGCATGGTGGCGGGTGTCTGTAGCCCCAGGTACTTGGGAGGCTGAGGCAGGAGAATGGCATGAACCCGGGAGGCGGAGCTTGCAGTGAGCCAAGATTGCACCACTGCACTCCAGCCTGGGCGACAGAGCGAGACTCCATCTCAAAAAAATAAATAAATAAATAAATAAATAAATAAATAAAATAAGACTTTGTATTTACGGGAGGACCAGGCAGGGTGAATCATTGCTTTTGTGCCAGCTACTGTATAAAGTGCTGAAGGAAATCTAAATTTCTTTCATTTGTAATTTTGTTCTTGATTTCAAGACACAAAATAATAAAAAAGTCCGTTTTTCTTGTTTTAAAGAGGTCTTGCCAGTTACTTAAAATCAGTTTGTACGGTATTGAGAATGTCAGAAAGTTGTTATTATCAAATGAAACCAGAACAGAAAATATTTCCTGTAAACCATCTCAAAATATTTACCAAATGCTGTATTCCCATCAAGATTTTCTCTAGCTCTCTCTCATAGGTAGGTTTCAGACACGTGTCCCTGAAGGAGACCATCACCCTATACATGTCTAAAATACACCATGAGAGCCATCCCAAATTGCTTTTTAATAAAGCCTTCTGCAAGGCAGAGCCTTTAGATGTATGCATAAGAGTGTATTATCAGAATGTTGTTAGAAAACAAAACATTGTAATAATTATAACATCAGAAAAATATTATGAGAGAACAAAACAGCTTACTTTGACCTGTGAAATCAGTTCACCCTTTCCTGGCTAAAGTAAGTTAAAGGGGGTGTGACATGTGAGTAGCTAGGATTTTTTTTTTTTTTTTTGTAGTGAACTTGTGTTTATATTCTAATTAGTTATGACATGAATGCTCATATTTCTCTATACATGGAGAAAAATATAGTTCTACCAAATAAGTTGATAATCCCTTTTTGGTTGTTTTAGGAGTCCTTTAAAAGGAGAAAAATAATTTAGAGTGAGTATTGGAGATGGTTTTCCTGGTGAATAAATTGTGGAGTTAAAGCAGAGAAAGTTTTAAATTGACATTAAATTGACCCAGGACATTTCAGAAAATGTAGTTCCTAAGACTAAATTTTTGAGCAAATGAAGTATAGGAAATGATGAGAAAAACTGTGGTACACGTCATGCTCTTTATCTGGAATAATTCCCTTAGGAAAATTTATATTTAAATTCTGGGGCCTAGAATCTATTTTCTAAATGTGGTAGACATTAAGACATTTGCGGTCTAGGTTTCTAACTGATCAAGGATTATAGAAATGCAGAAATGAAAACTGACATTTAAAAATCTTGATATTTTAGTGCTTAATTCTCATTAATAGGATTTGAGTTCATGCCATTGCATTTGTGATCAATGTAGAAGTAGAGCTTTTTTTATTAAAAAAAAAAACAAAAAAACACTTTATGCCATTAAGCTTTATAGAGGGAGATGGATACCAGGAATGTAAACTTTGCAACCATTCATTTTTAAGGTAGCTTTTATCTATGTGAAAATCAAATGTGTTACTTTTAAATGTAAAGATACGTGTACTGTTTATCTTTTCTTTTATGACAGATTAAATACAAAGAAAAATTTGATAATGAAATGAAGGATAAGAAACATCATTACAGTCCTCTTGAAAGTGCTTCTTTTAGGCAGAGTCAGCTTGCTGCTGCATTGGCAAGCAATGTAAGTTGTAATTCATAGAAAATTATTTTCAATATCTTTTGATTCTTTTTTTTTTAGAATAGACTGTGTTGTAATTACTGATACTTAATCAAAATAATGTAGCTTCCAAGTAATTTGTAGTTGAACTGAAGCATATTTTTCTAAAGCTTTTTCTGAGAAAAATATATTATTGTAATTAATTTTTAATGGTTACTGATTACTAATTAGTTAATAAGTAGGAATAGTATTGCAAATGAAGTTATTATATCTGTTCAAGAGTAGAAATAGATTTTGCAGAGAAGTGGTCTGTATTACCACAAATTAGTGGTTAGGACAGTAGTTACCTCATGTAATTATGGCTATGAAATTGAGTTTATTGTAAAGTACTGCCTGGTACATGGTAATTTATCATATAAAGAAATTTTTAGAAATTTTACTTTAATGACTTACAATTTATTTTTTATCCCTTATGTAAATGCTGTGAAATATTTCCTTATATGAATTGTTCTCATTCCATGTTTTTAAAAATAATGAAAATTAATTTTACAAGAAATGATGTTTTAATTCTTGTTAAAATTAGAGTATAGAAATAGCAACATCAAAAAATTGATTGCTATAGGTGAAAATATTTAGATTTCCTTTTCAAGTATAAAAATTATGCATTATTGATCTGTTGCTTTGTTAGAAATAGAGATGAAATATACTTAAAGGAACCTAGAACATAGTGCTGAAAGCTAAAGGTTTCGAGTCAGATTGGTTGGATTTAAATCCTGTTTCATCACCTATTACTATGTGTTTGTCTTTCTGTGCCTCAGTTTTCTTATCTATAAAATGGGACTACTTAAAATACCTACTTAATAAAGAGGTTATTGTGGAGATTCGATACTTAATACATATAAAGGGTTTTAGAAAAGTGGCACATAGTAAGTCTGTGATATCTTTGCTATCAATATTTTGTTATTAATAGTATTATATTTTCAAAAAGTTGTTTTAAAAAAGTCTGTGGTGATAGGATGGAAGACATCAAAATCTTAAAATCTCCACAAAGCGTAATTGAAATGCTGTAGTAATTTCTAAAGAATAAAGTGGCTATTCTCTTTATTTTTTGAAAGCAGAGTTACTGTGAAAATTACTTTATTCTGTTAACATGAATATGTTAACAACAAAAGGAATTATCCAAGTATTTTCAAGCCCATATAGAAATAACTTTTTAAAATTCATTCCATAGTAAATCAGCACCATCTAGTGGCTCCTTGTAAATTCTCCTGTCAATTTACCACTAAATAGTACTACTTTATGATGTATGAAAAATGCAATAATGCAAAAGCATAATATTTTCTTCTCCTAGATGGTATTTTGTTCCATGTTATTTTCATAGGTGAAGTACAAGAAAGACATTCAAAATATGCATGATCCAGTTTCAGATCTCCCAAATTTGTTGTTTTTAGACCATGTTTTGAAAGCCAGCAAAATGCTCAGCGGCGTAAGTGGTTCATTTAATGGCAACCGTAGTTGCCTTGTGGCTCCAAGAAGCCAATATGTCTGCAGCGTTCGTGTGCTCACCTGCTTCCTTAGAAGGCCTGTGCCTCACTCCTCCCTCAATAACTAACTCATTGAAAAATACTCCTTTGCTTGCAGAAATCCCACCAGAGCTGTCACTTTGCAAAGGAGGTTCTTGGTGCTCTCCAGTATCTCCTGCATACAGCTATACTTCAAAGTGTCTGCACAATGGCCTTTCTATCATTCTTCTTTCCCTTACTTCATCTGTGTTAGATTAAAGCCACTTGGAAGTTCAGGTTCTCAAGTCAGGGCTATTTTATTTTATACAGGCCAGACCAGAGTGTCTTGTATTTAGTATGCCTTCAGTAGCATGAAAAATTGTCTTAGTCTAAACTGTATTTTCTCTGAAAATAATTCCTAACAGCATTTATACTGCATTGACACATTGCTTTTAGTCTTGTCATGGTTTCAGTGTTCTCGGTCAAGGCAACCAGGAGAAAAGGGTGAGTTCTTCATGTCCTGATGAAAATATCTGGGTGCACTGCCCATGTAGTCAGCCCCGTGGAACTCTCACTACCCTGGATGCTGTTCCAACCCGTAGTACATCAGGACCCTGACTTCGCTAACTCTCGTAACTGACAACCCTAAGTCACACGTGGGTCCACTTTGTACAGTCTAATGTAAATTGTTTCTATCATCTCTTCAACAGAGAAAATGCAACAAAGTCATATGTTACTTATTTCATATATCATTTATAAAGTTTAGATCTTCATTTAGGTGGTGTTTTTGCCTAGAGGACAGATTTCTTTTTCCCCATAGACAAATTGTGATTGAATGACTACTTCATGGGAGAGAAAGTTTAAGACTTAAAAAATGTGTTCCTTTTGAAGTGCCTACTTACAAAGTTGTATACATTGTATAAAGTTGACATTTGCTCAACTTTATTGTATATTAGAATGGCCTCCTTTATCTAGTATTTGTGAAGAAACAAAGAATAGCCTATATTAACATTTTCATGTAAAAAATTGGAATTTTGTTGATTTATAAATTAAAAGATTGAATAAGATTGCTCAGTAAGAGATATTCTGCCAAAATTATCCATTTGTCGTAGTAGCTGTTGTTTTAAAGACCCCTAGATGTCTTTAGCAATATCAGAATTACTTTTATTTTAACCTAAACTCTATAGAATGATATGAGTGCCTTAATTAGTGTGTAAAATCATTCTAATTAAAATTTTGGGAACATTTTCCCCTGGAAAATGGACCTCTCGTAGTGTTCAGTTTCTTTTATAACTTTACATAAATTAAGAAATGTGTATTTTGTGTAACTCTGTGTATCTCCCACTAGGAGGCAACAGAGACTGTTATATAATGAAAGACACACATTTGAAGTTCTTTTGCAGATCTTAATTTAAATAAGTTTTCCTTGGTATTTTTTTGTTGTTGTTTTCTTAAATAGGAGTTTCTGAAATTCTTTGTAACTAAAATGGATAATTGTGTTGGGAACAATATTTACTGAATTTTTCAGTATATATTAATTATTTTAGACATTAATATATATCTGTTGTGGATTTTAACTCAGTAATGGACTATGTCGTAGTTTGTTACATTCATGATTATTTTATAAACACGTATTACAAGATAATTTCTAATCAGATTATAATGTCTGTATTATTATCTTTCTTTCCAGATTTTAACTGGTTAAAAAAAAAAAACAGTTTTTTTTTTAAGATGGAGTCTCACTCTGTCTCAGGCTGGAGCGTAATGGCGTGATCTTGGCTCACTGCAATCTCCACCTCCCAGGTTCAAGCGATTTTCCTGCCTCAGCCTCCTGAGTATCTGGGACTACAGATGCACACCACCACGTCCCACTAATTTTGTATTTTTAGTAGAGATGGGGTTTGATCAGGTTGGCCAAGGATGGTCTCGATCTCTTGACCTGGGAGCCAAGGGTGGGAGCCACCATGCCTATCCCAAAAAAAGGCTTTTAAAAAAAAAGATTAGAGGAGCCAAAGTTTATAACTTGTTTCCTTCAATCAAGATGTATTCTGTGGGCTGGGTGCAGTAGCTCCTGTTTGTAATCCCAGCATTTTGGGAGGCCAAGGCAGGAGGATGGCTTGAGGCCAGGAGTTTGAGACCAGTGTGGGCAACATAGTGGGACCCTAGCTCCACAAAAAAATAAAGAAATTAGCTCGGCATGGTGACATGCACCTATAGCTCCAGCTACTCACTAGGCTAAGATGAGAAGATTGCTTTAGCCCAGAGGTCAAGGCTGCAGTGAGCCATGATCCCTCCATTGCACTGCACTCCAGCCTGGGTGACAGAGCAAGACCCTGTCCAAAAAAAAAAAAGTACTATATGAACATTTTCATGACCTTCCTAGGGGTGCTTTCCTCCCTGATTTTATTCTGGTTAGGTTTGGGGGAACATATATTGCAGCTCCCTAATTGACTGGAAGCACTTGAGGCCAGGCTCCCTCTGGGGATTATTGCTTTGTCTCACATGAAAGGGCAGCTCTCTTGTGGCAGGACAGTTGGGCATCTGTTCCATTCCTAGCACTGGGCTTTCTTCCTCTTTCACTCTGAAATCCCTGGAGCATCCCCTAAGATCGAATTGCAAATTTCCTTATGGCCAGCTCTTTCCTGCTCCCTTTCAAATACTGTTTCTGTATCCCTCCACTCTATTGTCATTTTTACTGGCACCCCATTGCCTAATAAGCAACTATTTTTAGCTTCCTAAGTCTCTGTAGCCTTGAGTCTTTAAGAGCTACCATTTACTTCTAAAGGTCTTTTCCAAATAAGGCAAAATAACTAAGTGTCCAATCTCCAATGATAGAAATCATGAAATAATCATTTTTAAAATTTTCTAATTTATAATTGTTATTGATACATAATGGTCGTATATATTTATGGGGTAAATGTAATGTTTTGATACAGGCATACAGTGTGTATTGATCAAATCAGGATAACTGAGGTATCCATCAGTTCAAGCATTTGTCATTTCTTTCTGTTAGGAACATTTCAATTCCACTCTTAGTTATTTTAAAATGTACAATAAATCATTGTTAACTATGGTCACCCTATTGTGGTATTGAATACTAGATCTTCAACTCATTCTCTCTAACTGTATTTTTGCACCCCTTAACCTTCTCCACTTGAGGAGATGGTCTCTACTCTTCCCAGCTGCTGGTAACCATCATTCTACTCTGTCTTCATAAGTTCAGCCTCCCAAGTAGCTGGGGCTATAGGTGCATGCCATCATGCCCAGCTAATTTCTTTATTTTTTGTAGAGCTGGAGTCTCACTATTTTTGCTCCCACATATGAGTGAGGGAACATGTGAAATTTGTTGTTCTGTGCCTGGCTTATTTCACTTAACATAATGACCTCCAGTTCCATCCATGTTGTTGCAAATGGCAGGATCTCATTCATTTTTGTGGCTGAATAGTATTCCATTGTGTATATGTACCACATTTCTTTATTCATTCATCTATTGATGGACACTTAGATTGCTATTGAAACAATTTTTGTCATATTGCTGCCTGTTACATTTAGCATCTTTCAGTGGCCAGACTTGGCATCCCTGTTCAATTCAGTCTCTTCCAAATTCAACTTTTTTTCTGTACGTCTAAATAGTAGCCTTCATCCAATTTTTTCAGCTTAAAAACTCAACTGACCGTTCCCAGATTTCTCAATTTCTCTTCCGGACACCTTTTACCCTTTTCTTTTAGGAAAAATAGTTGAATTATTTCTCTTAGATTTTCCTTGTGACCCTCAATCTTCTTCATGGTAGAGTCTTTTTGTATAGGACTTTTTTATTCCTTGCCTCTGGGTTTCTTTTCCTTTATTCTTTTTGTTTTTCTTTCCTTCTCTCCTTTTGAACAGTGTTAAACATATTCCTGTCATAAGATAAGAGCAAGACAAATGGTCTTTATTTTGCTCCACTTTACCTATTTCCACGAGTCCCAGCGCTAGCTTTTCGTTGCCACTCCCTGGTGTTGTGAATATCCTTTACATTATGTTTGCGGCTAATTGTCCTCTGCCTCTCTTATGTGTTTCATATGCTGACCTAGAGTGGGTCTGTTTTGCATTGTCTGTGTATCTCAGTGTCAGAAACCTCCTACCTGCCAGCTAACTGCAGACGGGGACTTGGCAACAGCTTTGCAGCTCTCGGTGGCTTGTATTGTGCAGTTTGCATTTCTAAGTATTGATGGCTCTAATCAGTCTCTTTGATTCTAAATTTATTTTCACATTCTGTATTTTAGCGAGAATATAAAAAAATCTTTGAGGAAAACAAAGGAATGTATCATTTTGATGCGGATGCTGTGGAACATCTGCACCATAAAGGCAATGCCATCCTCCAAAGTCAGGTACGCACTTGCTGGGCACCTACCCTCCCTGCCAGGAAGCCGTAACCATCCTGAGGCCTGCCACTCACTGCCATGCATCTTAACTGAGAATGTACAGTTGCAGAAAAGAATAAATCCTGAGAATGTTAACATTACTTTTGAAAATCTCAAACACTATTTGCTATGTATGTATTGGGGTCAGGGGAGCTTGAACCATATTTCAATCTAAAGGCATTTTGTAAAATAACTGTTACTTCACATAATTAAAAAGTTACAAGATAGGAATTAATTAAACTATGGTCAAACCACATGATGATTTAAATTTTTCTAGTGTCTTGATTTGTCATTTTGAGCAGTAACATTAATTTTCCAGGTGCAAGGTTTATTATAATTTCTTATTTCAATTATAAGTGTTATTAAAAAGGGAATACAGTCTTACTAATGTATTCTTGATTAATATTTTTTTCCAATATGAAATTCTAGGTACTCCCTGAGTAAACTTAAAAAAAGTCGTCTCTCTAGCATACTTTAAAGTCGCTATTTTTTAAAAATTCTGAGCTTAAATAGTTGCAAAAGATGTCAGTTCCAGCATCTGTTAAGATAAAATTTTATATCAGTCTTTTAAATCTATTCTGTGGAATGTAAAGTCCATAAAAATTTCATACTCACCTTCATTGGTTTTAAAAATAAACAAAACAGTTCCCCTTTAAGTTTGGAAATACACATCATTTCTAAAAATTTCTTATTTAATTTCATTTATTTCACAAAATTTTTGTTTGAGATGGAGTCTCGCACTGTCACCCTGGCTGGAGTGCAATGGTGCAATCTCGGTTCACTGCAACCTCTGCATCCCGGGTTTAAGTGATTCTCCTGCCTCAGCCTCCTGAGTAGCAGAGATTACAGGTGCCCGCCACCATCCCCAGCAATTTTTTTTTTTGGACTTTTAATAGTGACGGGGTTTCACTATGTTGGCCAGGCTGGTCTTGAACTCCTGACCTCGTGATCTGCCCGCCTTGGCCTCCCAAAGTGCTGGGATTACAGGTGTGAGCCACCGCACCTGGCCATTTCACAAAATTTTATCCTAGTGATGTATGCTATTATACTTCCCAATACTTTTATTGATCACTCTATCATACTCTTTGCAACAAAATTATGTCTACAAATAGGTATATAAAAATGTGTCATATTTCCTGTTTCATAAAGTTCTAAGTTTGAAAAATTTCTCTTGGGTTGAATTATCATTAACATTATTATTTTAATAACAAATACTTTTTTAGATAATTATTAAACAAATTTTATTGAGAGTGCATTTCTGAATGAAATGAAGTATAGAAACTTCTATGAGTTTAATTTTAAAGAGTATATTGTTTAAAAAGCCAACCATTCTGATGGCTTACATATTATTTTTTGTTATTAGAAGATAAAAAATATCACTCATTTTATAAACCAAAGTAAGATCAGGATTGACTGTAATTGAATTAGATAATTCATAATTTGATATTAAATATTGCATAGTGAAATTGATATAAATCATATAAGGTCTGTGTGAGTGTTTTACTCAGTGTCTATGAAAATATTCAGCAGTCCTGGAGGACATCATCTTCCCTTTGACAGAAAAATAGAGGATCATACCCATGTTTTCTTTCTTGTTCTTGATTTCCCAATAGACATCAATGCGATTTCAGGGATCTCTCTACTACCTATGTGTGTATGCCATTTGCTTATACATGTATAACCCCATATATATGATACATATCTATATATTCCAGCCATTTGACAAAATACTTTATACAGGTCCTAGAACTACATTAGTTGTTCTAAATTATTTTTATCCTTTAGGAAATTTTCTATTACCTGTTTACTTTCCTTGTATGTCATTAACCAAAGGGAACCCAGTGATCAACCTAAATGGCCAAAATAATACGATTTTAGAAGACAAGATGACTAGTTTTGAACATATATTTTGTCTTACTTTGCTCTGTTTGTATAAGGGCTCTCGATTTATATATGCTTTTCTTTTTCCAATGAAGGTTAAATACAAAGAAGAATATGAGAAAAATAAGGGAAAGCCAATGCTTGAATTTGTTGAGACACCATCATATCAAGCTTCAAAGGAGGCTCAAAAGATGCAAAGTGAAGTAAGTCAATTGGTTTGTTATTAATTGCTTAATGTAAATTTGATGTTTTGTCATTTGAAAGGATGCAGAATGTTCAGTGGGTCTAGAAGAAAGAGTGCTGCTCTGGGCAGATTCAAGGACCTGCTTTCTAGACCCAGCCACCCCCTGCCTGGGATCTTGTCTAGGATATTGAGTTTATCTCGTCCTTAGCTTTTCTCATTGGTGAATATGGATCTTAAGCTAGATGAGCTTTTAAAGTTCCCCTCAGTTCTAATTTTCTATGATTATATAACTGATACTTTCAGATGTTAATTTTACCTTTTGCCTTTCAGATGTTAATGTAAAACTATGATGAGTTCATAAAAACTAAAAACGAATAGCTGGTTGCTTTATTTGCCTGCCCGCCCCCCTTTTTTCCCAATGAAAATAGAACTAACATTTTAAAAATACTTACTACATGCTAGGTAATATGCTAAGAGTCTTATATATGTCAGCTCATTTAATCCTCCAAGTAATGATGCTAGGAAGGTGTTCTCTGTAGATTAAGAATGTGTCTACTGAAATTGTCTTAGATGAAATTATATATCCAGTAAATGTTAATGTTTTAGGAACTGGTCAAAATCATGAATGATTCCCTTTTCTCTTTAGTTTATGTTTTAGTCCATTTTGTGTTGCTATAACAGAATACCAAAGACTGGGCAATTTATAAAGAACAGAGATTAATTTCTTTCAGTTCTGGAGGCTGGGAAGTTCAAAATCCAAGAGTTCACATCTGTCAAGGGTCTTCTTGCTGCATCATCCCATGGCAGAAGGTGGAAAGACAGAGAGTGCTTGCACACTCCTTAGAGGAGGGGATGGGAAACTCATCCTTTTATCAGGATCCCAACCCCATGATAACAAAACCATTCCCATGATATCAGCATCAATCCATTCATGAGGCAGAGCCCTTATGGTCTAATCACCTCTTAGAGTTCCCAACTCCCAATACTGTTGCATTGGGGATTAAGTTTTCAACACACAAACTTTGTGGGGACATGTTCAAAGCGTAGCAACATATTTGATTGATTTTTTTTTCAATAAACAATTAAGAGTTTTTTCAGCTTACCTACTTTATTCTCAACCTAAGATTATGGTAAGTAACATCTCGATATTCCCCACACTTTTTTTTTCTCTGTTCCTCTGAGACTTATTTGTGTGTGTATGTTTGTGTATTTTCCTTCCTACCTTTTCAGGATCAGACACACAAGGTTTTGTCTGCAACCTATATCAAAGTTTTGTGGGTGCAGCTGGGTTCTTAATGCAAAGGGACAGAAATAGTGGATGCTGGTCTCAGTCCAATACAACCTTCATGCTAGGCATGCTCAATGAATAAGATCCTTTCTGTTGCCCAATAACAACATCAAAACAGGCAGAAATGATAACTTGTGGACAAAAAACTCTCAGGAATTTTGTAAGCATTACCCATGCTATTTGTTGAAATGTTATAATTCATCTTCTTGGGGAAAAGGCACTCAGATATTACCATGGTTTATTGAATAGACAAAGTTGTTTAATTTCTTCTTCAAGCAAAAAGGAAAAAGAATTACTTGTATTTTTCATGTCTTATTCAGTGGTTTCCAGTCTTTTTGGCAACAGGGACTGGTTTCATGGAAGACAATTTTTCCATGGATTGGCAAGTGGTGGTGGTGGTGGAGGGGATGGTTTTAGGATGAAACTGTTCTATCTCAGATCATCAGGCTTTAGTTAGATTCTCATAAGGAGTGCACAACCTAGATCCCTCGCATGCACAGTTCATAATAGGGTTTGCACTCCTATGAGAATCTAATGCCACCGCTGATCTGACAGGAGGCAGAGCTCAGGCAGGAATGCTCCCTCACCCTCGCTCACCTCCTGCTGTGCAACCGGGTTGCTATTGGTCCATGGTCTAAGGACTGGGGACTCCTGTCTTATATCTTCTTAAGCCAATGAAGAAGAATCTGATAAAGAAATATCAAGTAACCATTTTTATTAAATTGGTTATTTGTTTTAAGTGAATTGATACTAGTGAGTTTGGACAAAGTTCAGAAACCCTGTAAAAATTTACATTTAATGGAATAAATTTCCCTAGAATACCTTTTCTTCCTTCAGATAATAGTGTGTAAACATGTATAAACTATATAAAGTATTTTATATATTCTTTTCATTGCTTTACTATCTTCCACTGCAGCAGTACTTTTTGCGTGGAGTAGAGCCACCCAATGAATGTCCCCATTTTGTAGAGATAATGTGGCCATTGTCACTGACCCACAGCCCAGAGAAACATTTCTACTTTCAGGAGTTGTCATAATGCTTTTGCTTAGTGGGTCTTCTGAAAGGTTAACCCATTTCCCATTTAGAAAAAAAATGTGCAGTTTGCTGCCAGCACTGATTTAATTTTACATAAACAGGCTCTTTGAGGCTGAAGCAAATCGGACCTGATTTGCAATGTGAAAATAAAACATAAAAACTGTTCTTGGAGTTATTTCTAAACAGAACTTGTCTCTAATTCTAATGGAACAGACAGGTTTATAATGTTACATTAGGACTAGGGACAAGAGTATTCTTGAGGCAAAAGGGCAATGGGTTAAGACAATATGAAGTTGTTAACAAATTTTCACTGAAAGACACAGGGATCAAAAATCACTTTCCTTTTCTGAGGACATTTCTGGCAGCATCAGTATTTCAGGCTGGGCCTCCTCTTCCAGTTCCCTTCCCTGCCCCTTTCCCTTTACCCCCTCCCCTCTTCTTTGATCCTCAGCCCTAGAAACATTCATGCTGAGCACCCTTTTATCATTCTGGTTGCGCAGTTTCTGTTTTTTTTTTTCCTGCCCTGGATAACTTTCCTTTCACTGATAAATCCAGAAACTTATAATTCATGATTAATATATTTGAATACTATGTTTCTATAGTAGAAATGACAATAGTTTATGATTTGGGATTTTAGGGTAGTCTCTCTTTTCTTCACCCAACTTCTTCTCTCACTCTTGCCAAGTGAGACATGTTTTCCCTGACATATATTCCCTTTAATTATAGTTATTGACTATTAGATTTTTTTAGGCTCAACCATCATTTCTTGAGGAGAATGAAATCTTTCAATAGAAAGTATCTTTGGACCCAATTCATATGCTAAAGGTTAGAAAAATAGCTAAAAATCTTAGACAAAGTTTGATGTGAAAAATGTTTTTAAATATAGTACCGATGAAGTAGGTGCAAAGAGAATCATCTGTCTTAGAGATGTTTTTTATTCCTAAGAGGTAGGTTTGACTACCTCGAGTTTCTCGAGGAACTTCCTACAGGTAAACCTAAGTATTTATGATCCCGGGAAAAGCCACTGGTATCTTTGCTATGGCCTATAATTAAGTTTATCATGCTTTCTTCCAATGCCAGATATAGGTTTAATGTGTGTGTTTTCTGGAGGAAACCTTTAAATCTGGCTTTGAAAAGTTCGTTGTCTTATTTCACAAATACAGCTTTCTTCAAAAAGCATGCCCAAAAAGTTTTTTTTTTTTTTTCCTAGCTATATATTTTGGCTACTTCTAGTCATAATTAACCTCCCTTAATGACTTACTTCAGTAAAATAACTTTTTTTTCAGAAGCACTTTTTGAAGTGAAATAGCTGATGTAAATGAGTGCATGAATGCACAGACATATTCCTATTTCACCATTTAAAGAGCCCTTTTTAGCCTGGAGATGCCCTAGATTCAGCCTGTTATTTCTACTAATTCCACATAAGGAAGAGGAAAGTTTCTAGTCATTGTTTTTGGTGATTGTATCTCAGTTCTTTAGTTCAGAATGTTCTCAATGCAACTGCTTATTTAGCTTTGCTAGACTTTCAGAACATCCTTTGTTTCTCTCCTTGTGGCTATATCCACATCGTTAGACTGCTGTGTGGAACACATGTGCTAAGTGAGGAGACAGCGTGTTTCTCTTATTCTCCTTCATGGTTTAGAGACATTTTTTATTTATACAGTTACCTATCTCTGTAATGAATAAATAATGAACCTGGAAATAGCTTCTCATTTTGCCTGAATAACAATTTCAGGCAGAATTTATTTATTTTTATCATTTCAGGGATGCAATTTGAACAAAATATTTGGCTGGTAAAATCTGGGTCCTTGTTTACTAGATATTTCACGTGGATGGATATTTTTGTTGTTTATAGTTTATAGCTGTCTTTATAGCCATAAAGCATGCATTATCACTGATTTTTCAAATGTGTAGTTCAAATGTTAGAATTTAGAGAATCATAGCCAAAGAGTGGCAGAGTGTGTTAAAAGGGCTAATGGTGGTCTGAATCTAAGCCCCCCACTATCACCGTCGTGTCCACCTTTCATTTCTTGTTGTGAACTCTCACTTTAAGGAGGAGTTCAGTTATAAGGTTCAAGATAAAATTCTCCTCACAGCACAACTTCATTCATATCAAACACCATAGATGGTAGAGAAATATTCTCAACTCCAAAATCATTAAAGGGAAACCCCCTCCCTAACCCTCAATCATCATTACATTTTAGAAGTGGTGTTTCCTGAATTTGCAAAAGTCTGATGAAGAAGGATGATGGGGACATGAACGTTAATGCTGCTTGGGTTTGATGCTGCCTGGGTTTGATGGCTTCCATGCCACCAGATTTTCCCCCAGTCAGTGGATCCACTCACCTTGGAGTAAACCAACTGGGGGATCCAGTCAAATAGCCAGTCTTGTTGGTTCTTCTCCAAAAAATGGGCTGATGTTAATCCTAGACTAGTAAGATGTTAGGAAACCTCACTCAGAATTTTCTGATTTACCAGAGGAAGAGGCCACTTAATAATTCTCCTTTGTTTGGTAGAATTCTTAAATTTGTGATAAAGTTGAACTTATTTCCCTGTTGATAGGATGACCCTTATGTGGTAGAACTACCTAAGAAAACATCATTTTTGTTTTGGGAACTCTTGTTCAAATCTCTTTTCAATGGTCACTGATATTTGCTAACTTTAAAATTATGTGGTCTTATTTAACAGAAAATTTACAAAGAGGATTATGAGAAGGAGATTAAAGGAAGGTCATCACTGGATTTAGACAAGACTCCAGAATTTTTACATGTAAAGTACATCACCAACCTTCTGAGGGAGGTACGATCTTGGTGTTTACTATTATATATCACGAAGAAAAGTCAAGAAATAAGCCAGGAAATATTCAGCTAATTCTCTACTAATTCAGTGTTTGAGATATTAAGGCATTACTCTTTTTTTCACTTTGATCTTCTCTAATAAAATTTTGCATTTTCATTAAAAACAGGAGCGTGTGTGTTAACATTTCCAATTAAAGTTGCGAGAAGAAATTGCCCAGTTCCTGGGAAAACTTGAAAAACAGCCTGGTTTTTTGTTTTAGTTGTAGCTCAGAAGTTCTATAAATAGTTTTATAGTTTTATAGCAGTTTTTTAAAAAATGTTTTGAATGTGGGTGGAGAGAGCTTGATTCTTTCAAATTTAGTTATTATAAAAACATTTTAGAACCAGCTTTTCCTGTCGCTTTCCTGCAGCAAATGTCTCTAAAGGAAGGAGGAGAAAGACCAGAGTTCTCTCCCTCTCTTGACATTTGATATCAGAAATAAGATGCTCACATGTGAAGGTCTGGATAAACGCTACATTACTTATAAGTAGTTTGTGTTCTAAGTACGGAAAAATAATATATTTAACATGTAAAACAGAGGAACTCATGTCCACTTTTTATTTTATTCTCTGCAAAAATTTCCCCAAAAACGTAATGGTGCACTTTTTGCTCACAAGTAATATATTAAATTTTCTTAACATTAAGACCTGAAAATTAAAAATATGTCTATAGTCCACCGATTTAAAAGCTAATTTTTCTTTGTTTTTTAAGTGGCCAAAAAGTAGCTCATAGATTTTCCAAATCTGCTTACATGCTCTTTGTATTAAGGGAAAGTGTTCCCTAAGTATAAATGTAGTATATAATGTAATATATGTATATATATTATATACAATATAATAATGCATATTATGTGATATATAAGTGGAATATATATTACATATATATATATGAAATTTCATTTCATTTTGAATTTTTGAACTGAGGAAATTATTCCTGAAGGAAATCTCTTAGACGAGTGAAATAAATTGAGATTAATTACCTATAGGAGCACATCATCACGAACTTCTGTAATAAGCAAATGCTGACTGGCCATACCGTTTAACTGGTTTTAGAAATTTAATGTGATTCAGTGTTGTAATATATAGTGTGCTGAAATAGACATGTAATTTCTATAAGAGTTCTCTTGCTACACTATCTTTTCTCACTTCTAGTTCCTAATAAAATTTTTTGAAGTTGAAGGTTAAGCAAATGGCGACTTCCTACAGAGTAGAGCTAGGACACAGTGGCAGGAGGAGAGGATTGGGAGAGGTTGGTTAACAGATACAAAGGAATGAGCTCCGGTGTTCTGCAGCGCCACAAGGTGCATATGGTTAACTGCAGTTGATTGGATATTTTTAATAAGCTAGAAGAGAGGATTTTGAGTGTTCACAACACAAAGAAATGATACCTGTTTGAGGTGATGGATATGCTAATTACCCTGATTGGATCATTATATGTTGTGTACACATATTAAAATATCACTCTGTATCCCGTAAATATGTACAATTATGTGTCAACTAAAAATAAAAGGGGGAAAAAAAAAAGAGAAATAGTTGACCATAAGGCTTTTAAGAAGAAAAAAGTTTAATAATAATTTTTAAAACAATTTCAAATAATGGCAACTTCCTACTACTGTTGTCTTCCATTTAAAAATACACTATTTATGTGAACTTTTTTAAAGGAGAATCTTTTTTTATCACTTATATACAAATGGCAATGTAAAGTCTATTTTGAGATTCATAAATGACTTTACTATGTGCCATTGCCTTTTTCTTTTATTCCTGTTTGGAGTGAGTCTTAATTTATTAATTCAGAATACACACATCAGGGTAGCAAAAGGCTCAGAACACTACATTCTATTGGTCTGTTCAGGCTGCTATAACAAAATATCACAGACTGAGTGGCTTAACCAACAGACTTTCCTCAAAGTTCTAGAGGCTGGTAAGTCCAAGATCAAGGTGCTGGCAGATGTGATTCTTAGTGAGGGCGCTCTTCCCGGCTTGCAGACAGACACCTTTGTGCTGTGACTTCAGTAGAGGGATAGAACTGTGATCTTTTTCCTCCTTCCTTAGAGACATTAATCTTATCAAGGGAGTCCCACTCTCACAATCCCATCTAACCCTAATCACCTTCCAAAGGTCCCACCTTCAAGTACGGTCACAATGGGGGCTAGGGCTTCAACATATGTATTCTGGTGGAGAGAAACATTTAGTTCATAATGACTATGATGCCAGGTGAAATAAGCCAGGCACTGAAAGACAAATCCTGCATATTCTCACTTTTATGTGAAATATAAAACACTTGAACTCTTAGAAACAGAAAGTAGAATGGTGGTTACAGAGGCTGGAGGGTGGGAGGAATGGGAAGGTGAGAGTCAAAGAGTTCAAAATCTCTAAATGGGAGGAATAATTTTTTTGAGATCTAGTGCACATTGTGGTGAAGATAGTATATAGTGCACTTCAAAATTGCTGAGAGAGTAAACTTCAAATGTTCTCACCACAAAAAGTAAATATTTGAGGTAATGGATATATTATTTAGATTGATTTAATTATTCCACATTGTATTCATAAATTATGACATAATTTTGTACCCCGTAAATATATACAACCATAAATTGTCAACTTCCAATGAGAATTTTTTTAAAATTAAAAAATTAACTTAAAAAATAGTTATAGCCTGTCTAATTTGAAAAAGAGGACTTTTGGTGACTTAATTAAATTATTACTTCCCTTTCTAAGTGTAAGCATTTAGCTTCAAATGAACTTTGCATTTTTTTACTCTGTGGTTTTTACACTGACATTGCATTTAGAGTGTTCAAAGTATCATTTTATACTTCATTTCCTTTGATTCCCCCCATTACCCCTTGACATTAGTAGAACAAGTATTTTTATTTTCATTTCACCATTGTGGAAATCAAGGTTGAGTTACTTAAAAGTCCTCCGGAAGGTCACACCACCAAATAAATGAAAGAGGTCTGACTTTCACCTGGGTCATTTGACTCAGATCATTCCAAAATTATAAAACAGCCCATTCCAATGTCTAGTAAGCTATTAGTTGAGCAGAGGACAGGCTAATTTAATTATATTGGATGAAGGGAAAGTAACATGAAATGAACCCTAGAATTAACTGGAACCTGATTTCTTATCAATAAAGGAAGTTTCATCTTTCATCTGGCAAGTTAATCATAAATGCAACTTAGTTGAATAGGAATAAGATATATATGATTTTCATATGCAATTAAGTAAGAAAACAAGCAACTCATTAGCAGAGAAAAATAAGTTGTGTGTAAGTATTCATAGAAGGCATTTGGATCTACTTAAAATATGAGATTAAAATGGGTGAAATTCAAATTATTATTAATTTGTAGAAAACGTTTTGGTTTTACAACTCTTTAAATTGCATGGAGATAGCCTTCCAAAAGCAAAGCCAGGAAAGAAGATAACAGAATGAAGAGATGAAGGAAGAGAGACATCATGTAAATTCCAACTTGACAGTAACTGAGTCTTTGGATTTTCTATTCCATGAGTGAATGCATCTCCTTTGTTGTCTACACTAGTTTGAGTTGGGTTTCTGTCATTTGCAACCTAAGAGTCACCATCACCACCATCATCACTATAATGATAATAATCATCATCATCATCATCGTCATCATCATCATGTTGAGCCATAAATTCCATCATCTATGCAGATTTCATTATCTATGGATAATTCCATTCATCATCATGAATGTGAGTCACAGATTCCATCAGAGATAGTAAAGGGGGCCTTGAAGTATTCTGAGACTTGTAGAAGGGCGTAATTACCTAAGGTATTTGTGATGGATAGTGCTTGAAGTATCTGCTTTCAACTACCTTATATCAGCTTGTGGTGAGCCCAAGTAATTGAAACTCCTAATAGCTTATTAGACATTGGAATGGGCTGCTTATAATTTTGGAATGACCTGAGTCTAATGAAAGTGGTTTCTGCTCACTTTTTAAACTTTTTAAAAAAACTTTGGCTACATCAGGCCTTTTGATTTTGTAATTTTCCATTCTTTTGCAACCATGTTCTTTTTTGGTAATTCATGTTTTATAGACAACTTTCAAAAATACTTTAAATAATTAATAAGGAACATGTGTTCTTAAGATCTTCCTCACCATTGAAAGAGAAGATGTGTTTTAAAAAAAATCCACTATGGTACCAAAACATATTGAGAGAAAGTATGAAAAGGAAAAGGCTGAAAACATTGGAAGCCGCTCTGAACTTAGTAGAGGGGAAAATGAAGTGTCTGTAGGAAAAAAGCATGAATACTTAGCTGTCTGATTCATTCCTTCCTAGTAATATTTTCTCATTTCTGTGATCTCTAGAAAACATGTGGAATAGCACACTGACTAAAGTGATTCCTGCTAAGTTTTGAACTGTGGTATTCTTGTCTTATAGAAAGAATATAAAAAAGATTTGGAAAATGAAATAAAAGGGAAAGGAATGGAACTTAATTCAGAAGTTCTTGACATCCAAAGAGCAAAGCGAGCCTCTGAAATGGCGAGTGAGGTGAGTGTTTATTTAACACCTTAGATGAATATGTTTTTTGCTGATTTCTTATCTGTCAATCTTTCTGAAAGGTTCTATACATCCAGAACTTTTATATGTAAGTGATTATAAACAGCTATATCCTTGTAGTCTTTTCCTGGACTACTAATTTTTTTAAAAAAAATGGTGCTCATAATCCCCTTTCTATGTGATGTGAGAAAAATGATCATTTCCCGATTTTGGAGAAAATCCATATAATAAACTAAAATAGTTTAATGAGATTTAACTTCCTCTTTTAAGCAGGTAAAAAAAAAGGCAGATGATTGGGAAGGTGTGTTATTATGGTCCATCAGTAACTGCAGGTAGAAAGTTCACTTGCTTTCCTGCACGTAACCCAACTGACTCTCCCAGTCTTGCCCTCGGCTGCTGAATGAACTTATTCAGCCTCTTTATCAAATTAAAGTAGTTTCTGCTCACTTTTCATGCACTTTATAAGGAGAATTGCAATGTCTCTGAAGTGTTTTCAGTCCTGTAATCCTGTATTATCTCATTACTTTGGGTCATAAAGTGTCACTTTGCTTTTAACAGACTTTAGCTGAATTTAGCAGTGAAAGAGCTTAAAGACTTGTCCCCATATTTTGAAAATCCGATGATAATGAGGATGATGATAATGATGATGGTGGCGATGGTGACTCTTAGGTTGCAAATGACAGAAACCGAACTCAAACTAGGGTGGGCAGCAAAGGAGAGGCATTCACTCATGGAATAGAAAATCCAAAGATTGAGTTACTGTCATGTTGGAATTCACATGATGTCTCTCTTCCCTCATCTCTTGGTTCTGTTATCTTCTCTATTGGCTTTGCTTCTGGAATGCTGTCTCCATGCAATGAAACATCTTAGTAACAGGATAACTCATATCTGTGGCCAGTAATCCCAGTGGGAAGTGAACATCCTCTTTTGTAGTTCCAATTAAAGTCTTAGGTTTCAATCTCCTTGGATTAGTCGCTATCCTGTGCTCACACCTGGCCTAATCATTGTGTCTGGGGTTGGGGGAGTAGAATGTGCTGATTATCCTCTCACCCATTCGTTGAGGTAGTTTAACAGTATCTTATATAAAACATTATAAATGTTTATGTGTTTAAAACATCACCTTAATCTCAGCTATATTCACATTCTTTAAATAGAGGAAACATTTAAAAGGCACTTTAGTAGAATTAAAAATATATGTGGGGAGTAGGGAGGTGATGGAAATCAATCCTTCCCAAGGGTATGGATTGAGAGAACTTAGAGGTCATTTCCCAAAAGGAAACCATGGATCTTGTTGCATTGAGCATTGGCTTCAATTTAAAGTCACCAGCTGCATTAGCCCTTAATAAGAGTCAGCTTGTCGTTTGAAGAATTGAAGCAGACATTGACTTCTCCTCACTAGCTATGGAAGTCCTAGGTGGCATCTTTTTCCAATAGAAGGCTGTTTTGTCTACATAAAAAATCTGTTGTCTAGTGTAGCTACGTTCATCAAGTATCTTAGCTAGATCTTCTGGGTGACTTGCTGTGGCTTCTGCATCAGTCCTTGCTGCTTCACTTTGCACTTTCATATGATGGAGATGGCTTCTTTCCTTAAACCTCATGAACCAACCTCTGCTAGCTTCCAACTTTTCCTCTGCAGCTTCTTCACCTCTCTCAGCCTTCACAGAAATGAGGGTTAGGGCCTTGTTCTGGATTAGGTTTGGTTTAAGGGGATGTTGTTTCTGGAATGTTGTGTCTGGTTTGATCTATTCAGACCACTAAAACTTTCTCTATATGAGCAATAGGGTTGTTTCACATTCTTATAATTCATGTGTTCACTGGGGTAGCACTGTTAATTTCCTTCAAGAATTTTTCCTTGGCATTCACAACTCGAATAACTGTTTGGTACAAGAGTCCTAGCTTTGGGCCTGTGTTGGTTTTTGACATCCCTTCCTCGTTAAGCTCAATCATTTCTAGCATTTGATTTAAAGTATGTCTCTTCTTTTTATTTGAACATCTAGTGGCCATTGTAGGGTTACTAATCAGTCCAATTTCAATATTGTTGTCACTTAGGGAATAGGGGAGCCCAAAGAGAGGGAAAAAGATAGAGGAACGGCTGATCAGTGGAGCAGTCAGAACACACGTGACATTTCTCGATTAAGTTCACTGACTTATAGGGGTGCATTTGGTGGCATCTCCCAACAATTACAATAGTGTTGCAGGATTTCTCCTTAGTTCAGCTAAAGACAGGGTCCTTGTCCCATGGCCATGAAAGTTTAGGCTTGCAGACAGTTTGAAGGGTGAGTAAAGCAGAGTTTTATTGGGTGTAAAGGAAGAAAAGGGGGGAACAGGGACTCTCTGCAAGGCCGGAGTCCCTGCTAGAGTGCTTCCCACCTCACAGTTTGAATCCCAGGTTCCACACAGGAAGAAGAGGGGCCAGGCTTCTCCCTGTTGCAAACGGCCTGAACTTCTCTGGCTCCACCTCAGCGCACACTCTTTCCAGTGTTCAGGCCAGCTGGAGTTTTGGCAGTGACCCCCTCCTATCTTTCTGTCTCAATAGTGACATCAAAGATCACTGATTGGCCAGGCGTGGTGGCTCACACACCTGTAATCCCAGCACTTTGGGAAGCCGAGGTGGGTGGATCACCTGAGGTCAGGAGTTCATGACCAGCCTGGCCAACATGGTGAAACCTGGTCTCTAATAAAAATACAAAAATTAGCCGGATGCCATGGCACACGCATGTAGTCCCAGCTACTCGGGAGGCTGAGGCTGGAGAATCGCTTGAACCCAGCAGGCTCAGGTTACAGTGAGCCAAGATCATTCCATGGTACTCCAGCCTGGGCGAAAGAGCAAGAGTCTGTCAAAAAAAATCACTGATCACAAACCACCGTAACAGTTTGAAATATTATATTACCAAAATGTGACACAGAGACACCATGTAAGCACATACTGTTGGAAAAATAGCACTGACAGACTTGCTTGGGAAGCAGGGTTGCCATAAACCTTCAGTTTGTAAAAAATTCAGTATCTGCAAAGCACAATAAAGTAAAGCACAATAAAAATGAGGTATGCCTGCATTACTGCCTTTATTTTGCAGATGAGTAAACTGGAAAAGTTGAGCATTCTCAGTGTCACACAGCTGGTGAGTGCTGTGGCCTCCCAAGTTCATCTGTTCTGTATAACATCAGCTCATTTACATCCACCTCCCTATCCTCCAACCCTAAAGACAATTGTCAGTGAAGATTTTCACATGGCAATTGCCCTTGTATACTAAACATCTTTGGAGCTTTGCATGCCCTTCTTCAGTGAGAACAAGATTATCGTTCTAAGTAGTTCAGAAAATTTAGTTGTGAGTGATCATTCGTAGTACTCAAGGAGCTTTGTTACCTCTTTTGTAAAATAGGTTTAACTATTTTTTTGGTATCATTGACTGCAGATGCATGTTTGCCCACTGAGTGTTTGAATGTTGTAACATGTCTTTTGCAGAAAGAATACAAGAAAGATCTGGAGTCAATAATTAAAGGGAAAGGAATGCAAGCTGGCCCTGACACCCTTGAAATGCAGCGCGCCAAGAAGGCTGCAGAGATCGCGAGTGAGGTTAGTAGGGTGCGTGATGCAGGCCTTAAGACTCATATTGTGGAACCTAACAAATCGTATTAGCAACTTGATTACTATATGGAATTTCTCAAAGTGTTGCGGCTGGTTTAACAGTTTGGAATGGAGACTATTCCACAGCATTATGCCTGTTTGAAAATGTACAGTTTTTGCTTTGCTCACATCCTTCCAATATATCAAAAAAAGCTTGGTGGAAGGCATTTTAATTGAATACACACACACGCACACATGCACTCCCCTGCACACCTTACTTCAGAATACAACAGATTTAATGGTTATCTGGGCTATGAGAAATGTTTTCATGGTATTTTTAATGGATCACCTGCTGCTTGGCATATCTGTATTTCCAAATTTCTGAGCAGAACTTCATATACGGATGCTTAATGTGAGTACAACAGTCATTTCTGTCTGATTGCATGTTCTTAAAATAGCCTTTGTTGACCTGATCAGCATGCATGAAATTTCTACACAGCATTTTGAGTGGAGGTCTTATGTAACCTGATTGACCATGTTCATTCATCTAATACCATTTTTCTCTTCATGGGATACAGGATATTGATTTAGAAGTTTTGTCTTAAATTCTGTGACAGGATGGATATCACATCACAAGGTTGTAGGAGTCAGACCATATACATATATTTCAAAGGAAATACCCTAGAACTTTCTCTACACCTCTTGAACTTCCCCACAAAAATCTGAGAATATAAAAGGATCACTGGAGTAAAGACTTGGGTTGTGATGATTTTATAAAAGTGTATGTGAAGAAAAAATTGGGATGCAGGTGAATGGGTCCTGCTCACTTATCTCAAGACTGGGTAGGTGGGGGCTTCAGTGGGGTACTCTGAGACCTGTTGTGTGACCTTTGCACTTAGGAAGAGCTGACTCAGGACTGACACCTTACAGGAAATCTGGAAGGCTAGAGGTAGCTGCTTAGCTGCTAGGGAAGTTACTGTTGTTTTAAAAATGACTGACATCCCCAGGGTTAGGTACTGACCAGGGAAATGGGATTGCCATGATTGAGTAAGACAAAGGAAGTGGAGATGGTATAGGTTTCCTGATCAATAAGTGTTCCATTTTGAAGTGGTGGCCAGGGGTGGATGGCCAGGAGCGTGAGGAACAGGGACTTTCCTACTTCTGTTCTCCCGAGAGATAGTCATTGTTATAAGTTTGTTATGGAACCTTCCAAATCTGTTTTGTGTTTATATAGATAAACATATACTTGTACACACAAAAACTTAAAAAAATCTTAAATGGGGTCATACTCCATTTAAGTGTTTGATTATTTTCTCTCTTTATATTATGGATTTTTTTTCTGTGTTCCTTCATATAGGTCTACCTCATTCTTATAGAAAAATTAAGTGTTCTATAACATGGATGTGAATATGTGACCCTTTATCTTTTGTTGTCTACAAGGGAAGTATATAATGAGATCTCAACATTACAGGCCAAAACTAGAATACTTAATTTTCCCCTAGGTTAGCTTTCCTCCATCTGCTTCCCAGCAAATGGCACCAACCAAAGCATAGAAGTCACTTTGATTCCTGTCATCACCATGCTTTATTGATGTCACCCCCATCGTGGCGGTCTAAATCCATCTTTCTCACCACCCTAGTCTAAGCCACCATCTCTATCCTCTAGATCATTGCCATAGCTTCCTAACCAGAATTCTGCTATTATTGCCTTCCTAGTAGCCATTCTCAACCAGCAGAAGAATCCTTGACGGAATTAAATGAAATTTTGTTCCTCTCCTCACATGCAATTATTTAGTGGTTTCCAGTCACATCCAGTGGAAATTGATTCATCTGGCTCTGGTAAGGTCTCCATTCTCAGGCTGAGAGTCTTAGTCAATAAAAACCCCCCAAATAATAATAATAAAAATCTAATTTTCATGTAATCATAGTCATGTCCCATTTTGCCTAAATGATAGGCTCAGATCCTTTTCAACCAATGTTTGGGACTTTGCCAGAGTTTGTTTTTAATATCGAAAGTTTATTTTTCAAATAAAGTCAATGGATCATATTGTAACACAAATGACCCTCAATAGTCAAGCCTTCCCATAACTCTGGGTTTGACCATGTGACTTTCTTTAGCCAATGAGACATCAGCAAATGTGACTCAGAGGCTATAAACACACTTCTGCATTAGGGTTTGCCCTCTTTGAACACAGATGCTGCCATGTTGTTGTTTTAAACCTTCTAAGTTTTGGGATGTTTTGTTATGCAGACAACAAATAACTGATGCCAAGGGTGTCTAATGTAGTCTGTGTGCTTTAGAACACATTTACATTTGAAAGTTCATATTGGAAAATTGTTACATCCTTCTACCATTGGACCTTCATGGCTGTCTGCTATCAGTGCTTCAGTTTCATCATATTTGTTGGCCTTCAAATGAAACATTTTGTTTTGGGGCTTTAAACAGGCTGAAACAGAGTGCTTTTTATAGACATAGTAATAATTGAATATTATTATTTTGAAAGTTAAACATAATTATGTAAACTTTTATTTAGAAAAGTGATACTGGGAGTGTAAGTCAGTAAAAACGGGAAGAGTTATGAGTGGAAGACAGGAGGAAAAATACTCCAAGATTGAGACTTTTGTTTACCACTTATCTAAATTTGATGATCTATTAATAAACAAACCAATATTTACTTTGCAGCAGAGAATCTACAAATCTGGAGTGTGTCAGCATAATAAGAAAGAATTGTTTTAAAACAAATTTAATTGGCTATAGTTAATAGTTTTTTAATAACATTTTTCTTTGAAGAATAATATACATATAGAAAATGCAAATTTATATATGTACGGCTTGTTGAATTTTATAATCAGTTTTCAAATGTGACAAAAGTCCCTAAAGACATGTGTGTCTGTGCAATTATGACTATCTTGTAAGAAATAGGTAATCCAATTCCAAACTGGCTTAAAAAAAACCACAGATAACTTATTTGTTGTTCTTATGATTGAACGGTAGAGAAATTCCTAGGCACGGCTTGATCTAGGACTCAAATAATGAGATTTAGTTTCAGCTTTCAGTTCTTAGGTAGACATTTTTGTTTGCAAAGAAGCTTCCAGCACCTCTTATGTGGAAAAAAAGATGCATGCATCCTGGAACCAATTCTGCAGTGTGGGTGATGGGGTATAATGATTTAAGTCCAGCAGAGCCCAGAGACTTGGGCCAGTTTCTGGATGGTTTAGGAGGGAGAGCATTGAGTTGTCTAGTGGCAAATCAGAGAGCCAGTGAAGGGAGTAATGATTTATTTAAGCCCAGCAGAGTCCAGAGATTTGAGCCAGTCTCACCCAAGCTGGATGGTTTAGGAGTAGGAGCACTGAGTTGTCCAGTGGCAAGTTAGGGAGCCAATGAAGGGAAAAGAAAGGGTGGATTCCAGGGAAACAGCCAACACGTATTCACTACAGAGTGAAAAACAGCAAGCCGTATATGACCCAATAATATATCAAGTTTATCATAATGAAATGTTAAATTTTCCCCTTGGCTAGCTCTGTTTTTCTTCTTCTTAATTCAGATTAGCAGAAAAAAAGTCTTCTGATTACTGATGAATAAGTTACGCTAAGTCATAGTCCTACCACAAGTAAAAACTCTTTCTTATTCTATAGAAATAAAAGAAATAAGGATTCAACTTCATTCCAAAAGACATGGTCTTGATGTCAAATAACATCTCGATTTTTGAGTCGTTTTTCAAATGATCGGAGAGCACTAACTGTGTGTTTCATTTTCTGCAGAAAGACTATAAAAGAGATCTGGAGACTGAAATTAAAGGGAAAGGGATGCAGGTGAGCACGGACACTCTTGATGTCCAGAGAGCTAAGAAAGCATCCGAGATGGCCAGCCAGGTAAGACAGCAGTGAGATACAAAGTTTAAAATAAATGCCGTGAATCATAGCTAGAAAGAGCATAAGTGTTCTTTTCACATGGGTGGCTTTGAGATTCAAACACGTAAATGTCAACATTGCTATTAAAGCTTAAGCAAAGTTCTAAGATCATTTTCTGTTCTTTTAGAAACAATACAAGAAGGACTTAGAAAATGAAATTAAAGGGAGAGGAATGCAAGTGAGCATGGATATCCCAGATATCCTTCGAGCCAAGAGGACATCTGAAATCTATAGCCAGGTTGGTCAAGAATGAAGATGCTCAGAATCGTGTATTCCAATTCATGTTGCCATGTGCTTTGTATGTCTCTATGAATGATATCTTTCTGCGGGTATTGCATTCAGAGTTAGTATACTCTTTCACTGAGAAACCATTGGCCAAACTTGATTAACCTTGCTAATGAATAGGACAACTGTCATAGATTCAATGCAACAGACATTATGGAGAGCTACAGCCTCTCTGTTGGGGCTCCTTGTTTTGAGTCCAAGGACATTAAAACTTTTTTTTTTTTTTTTTTAATTTTAGAGATGGAGGTCTCACTCTTTCACCCAGGCTGGAATGCAGTGGCACCATCGTAGCTTGCTGCAACCTCAAACTCCTGGGCTCAAGCTTATTTTCTTGCCTCAGTGGGCATGAGCCGTTGTGCCCAGCCCAAGGATATTTTAACCTTTTCTTTCTTTCTTTCTTTTTTTTTTACCCTATTGGACACTTGGCTCAAATGCTTTTGCTTATACCACAGAAAAATAAATTACAAGCTATTTGTCTTTTAACCATTTCATAATGAATATTATTATTAAAATGGTTCCAAATAAAACTAACAGTGACTAAAGCTGCACAAAGTACAAGGTGAAGTTTAGTGTTAGGTAAAAATTGAAGGAACAGTGAAGTTTTCTTGGTAAAATTTAGATTTGTTAAATATACTTGTCCCATATTCTGTAAACAAAGCTGGATGTGGGAGAAGTGATGACCACAAAAAGTATTTATGGAAGAAGAATTTATTTATAAAATCTGACTTGGGCAAAAACATTCATTAGCAAATAGTATCCTTGCTGTAACATTTACTAAAATAAATGACTCCCAATGGAAAAAAAAATAGTAGAAGGAATGAACAAAAAGAAAATGGTTATATAAAATTGACCATAGAATTTAATTTGATTAATGGAGTTTATGCAGGAAGGAATGTGTAACAACATTTGGCGAAATTTGTTAAAATTCTGATTAAGACATAAGCAAGGACATTAACCATCCACTAGTTCAAAAGGGTAGTATCAAGATGGCAGAGTCAAATGTCAGAGGACTTGTGTGCCTGTCAGCCTCCGCAGACGACACAGCCACTGGGATGGTCCTGAAGTGTGTGTTGTTCTGTTCTCGGTGTCCATGAACTTGGAGACATTGGCTCTGGCCATATCAGCTGAACTAAAATCCTATGTCAATACATTAAACAGGCAAATGGACATTTGAGTCAGTGGAGAAGAGTTACTTACTGTCTCAAGAATGCCAAACTCATCCCTTCAGTTGGTGAATACCTCCTGAGCACCCATTTGCATGCAAAACCAGACATGACTTTGCCCTTGGAAAGCTACAGACAAATCTAATAATCATGTAAATATAGTGTTACAACCATGATAGATACACCTGAAAGTAAAAGTATTGAGAGTGAAGGTGCCTGAGCTGTCAGATTTCCTGCCTTAACTTAATAGCATAGTTTTTTGTTTTTTTTTTTTTTTTTGGTTGTTTGTTTTTTTTTTTAGTGTGATGTGAGAATATATCTAATTTTAAGGGATTTTAATCACTGAAATACAATGGGGATACTTAAGAGTGTGTAATGAAGCCTGGTGCATTTCGACATGAAAAGTAGTTACCTTTCTTAATAAGCAGTAGTTTGCCAGAATAGTTAACTTCACTGATTTTGGAATCAGAGAGCCTGGTTTTAAGTTGCAGCTCTGATACTTACTATCTAGTACCTCGGTTTCTCCATCTATAAGATGGAAATAATAATAGTATCTGCTTGTCAGGTTGATTAAATGAGTTAATGTGTGTTAAGTATTTAGAACAATACCCATTACATAGTAAGTAAATGTAAGTGCTGGTACTAGGATAAGATATTGCCTGGGTTGTATTAGAACTCATAGTAGCTGGTTTAGTGGAGAGAAAATTAAGATTTTAATCTCAACTTCAAAATACTGGTAACTTTCCCTTAATCAAATCTATTTTCACCTGAAGCAGGAAACAAAGCATAAATCTAGAAGCCATGTGGTATGGTAGAGATTGAAGAATGGTATCATTCCCTCTCTCTCTCTCTCTCTTTCTCTCTCTCTCCCCCCCCACCTCCCTCCCTCCCTCCCTCCCTCTCACACGTGCACACACACAAAGTTTCAGATTTATATTAACTGTTTTTATTTTTAGAGAAAGTATAAAGATGAAGCAGAGAAGATGCTTTCTAACTATTCTACCATAGCAGATACTCCTGAAATTCGGAGAATTAAGACAACTCAACAAAACATTAGTGTGGTGAGTAGCCATTATTTCTTTTCAGTTGCCACCTTGAAATTTTGTTTTGTAAGAAATGGTCTTTTTTCCTCATTGTCTGATGTTTTCTGCTGTCTTACTTGAATTTTCTGTCAAGTGTATTATCTTTATTTCTTTAAAATAATGAGAATACTGATAATTTTTACAAATTATCAATTTTCATGTTTTTTTTGGAATTACAAATTCAAATTTCTCTCTGATACAAATGACAGTTAACTAAATTTTAAAATTTAACTCTGGAAAGAAGTCTTAGTCTTCTACACAGATTTTACTTAGAAGATGAAAATGGTCATATGAAGTGATTTTATTCCTGGTAATTGATTGTTTTTACTAATAATATATTTAGCGATTTACTCATTCTTAATAAATTTCTAAACTTATATATTTTTATTTTGAGGAAGAGGAATTGCATTGGCACTATTTTTTTTTTTTAGCTTTTATTTTAAGTTCAGGGGTATCTGTGCAGGTTTTTACATAGGTAAATTTGTGTCATAAGGATTTGTTGTACAGATTGTTTTGTCACCCAGGTATTAAGCCTAGTACCCATTAGTTATTTTTTCTGATCCTCTCTCTCCCTTCCTACTTCACCCTCTGATAGGCCCCTGTGTGTGTTGTTCCTCCCTATATGTCCATGTGCTTTCATCATTTAGCTCCCACTTATAAGTGAGAATATGTGGTATTTGGTTTTCTGTTCCTGCATTAGTTTGCTAAGTATAATGGCATCTAGCTCCATCCATGTCCCTGCAAAGGCCATGATCTCATTCTTTTTTTATGGCTGCATAGTATTCCATGGTTTGTATGTACGACATTTTCTTTATCCAGTCTATCATTGATGGGCATTTAGGTTGATTCCATGTCTTTGCTATTGTAAATAGTACATCAGCACTATTAATTAAGAGACTGGGTCCATGATTAATAAATGTATAAACTTGACTTCTGTTCTAAAATTGTAAAAATTGACCATACAACTAATATTTTAACATAGAATTAGCTCAGTCATTAATAGTTAAGCAAGCATCTCATCAAAATATAAATTATAGTAAGTGTGAGGACTTCTGGAATATTTCCTACCTCCTAATTAGTTGGCATGTGCCAGCTCTCAGGGTAAGCTGGTCAGATGCCTGCTGGGTCTCCACAGGGATGGCCAGTCTGTACTGAGAAATGGAAAAGTCTTACTGGAAGGATCAGGAAAGGAGGCTGTGTGATTCCATAGTGTTCTAGAGTTCTAGCCTTTGGAGGAAAACATCTCTCCTACAGTGCTTTCCCATCCGTGCGGGGGCCACTGGATTACCAGATGTCAGGAAAGGCAGTGATTCTCTCCTCATTTGTCTTTCTTATAATTACTCTGGTTTTCTGCAGAGTACTCATAATGAGAGCACTCATAAATACTCTTGTGTTTTTGTTCTGCTTTGGGTTTGGAAGGAGTAGGTGTTACTGGGGGTGGAGACACATGGGAGAGGGTTAACAAATAAGTGGAAGATGAAGAAGATAGACTTGAAATTAACATTGATATTGACAATGAGCTAACATTTTCTTGGAAGAGAAGGTGGGCATCCTTGTGTTTGGAGAATAGAAGTTGCCTAAAATGTCATGCTCTTTTTGAATTCAGTGATAACGGCTTAATGGGCTTTTGTAATATCTGCTTTTTCTCAAATACACGTGTGACATATATTTATATTTGAAGAAAGGAACTCTGGTTTGTCAATGTGTATTCTTAAAGCAAATAATCTGTAGTCAGCCATGGTAGCGGTCTAGCCCTAGAGCAGGAGAGGGTTATTTGTAAGATTATGGGATATAAAACCAAAGTTTTAATGGATTATTTTAATGGATTATTTACTATCTTAATGGATTATTTAATTGGTTTCTATAATTCTGGCACTCAGATGCGGTATTCGTATTATTATAAAACCTGAGAAAATGTCTTTTTAAGAAGCAGATCTAGGACTTGAATTTGACAAGCTTATTCTTTTCCTTTTCTTATAATAAAGGTATTTTATAAGAAAGAAGTAGGAGCTGGCACTGCAGTAAAACATACCCCAGAGATCGAACGAGTGAAGAAAAATCAGCAGAATATTAGTTCAGTAAGTTCTCCACAGCATTAATTATCTTTTCTAAAAGCAAACAGAAACTGTAGACAAATGTTTTTAATTCTTTACTCAACTGATGGCTTTTTTCCTTTTATTCTTCACTTTATTGAAATGCTATTTCTTCATATATCAAAGATCTAACTGTCAGAACAAAAACTATATCCTTGTTCCCCTTGACTCTGAAGCAGTATTTCATTCTGATGTATCACAGTGAAGAAGAGCCAGGTCATTTTAATGAAACTTAGGATTAGATTTCATCTCTTTAAAGAGAATTTTAACTCTATTAAATTTTGCAGAGAAAGGGTACATTTCAGTACCTCTCCACAAGTTGGAAGAAAGAAATTTTTCCCTGATAGAATGATTAAAGGCCCTAGAACATTTATTTGGCAGCGTAAGTGAAGGTTTAGATTTGAAAAAGCAAATAGTACCAATTCATTTTTAACCCATGTCAGTCACATCTCTAAGCTTTTTATCAGACACACTTCTGCCCATTTCTTCTTTCCAGCCCCTTTTACCTTCTGCTTCTTCCAGCAAAAGTGAAAACAAATCACACATCTTCACTGTAAATTGTGAAATAACTTACCTTCCAATAACCTTTAGACTTGGGGGAAGGGTCCCCTTCTGTTAGAAGGGTGCTTCTAACATTAAGGTGCTTAATGTTATGGATAAGTTTTTTTTTTTTTCCATTGAGTGTTTGACATTTGCGATAGATCATTGCTCTCCTTACCAATTAGATATTCTCCCATGTATATTTAGTACATTGAGTTTCTTTTCTTTTCCTTGAGACAGAGTCTTGCTTTGTTGCCTAAGCTGGAGTGCAGTGGTGCAATAGCTCACTGCAACTGCCTCCCGGCTTCAAGTGATTCTTCTGCCTCAGCCTCCTGAGTAGCTGGGATTACAGGCACACACCACCACGGCTGGCGAATTTTTTTATTTTTATTTTTAGTAGAGATGGGATTTCACTATGTTGGCCAGTCTGGTCTCGAACACCTGACCTCAAGTGATCCTCCCGCCTCAGCCTTCCAAAGTGCTGGGATTGTAGGCATGAGCTACTGTGCCTGTCCATTACGTTTAGTTTCTTGTTGAGGAAGTAAAAATAATTGGTTCTTTAAATCCCTTCCTCTGCCTTATCTCTTCACCCTTACCTTTGGAAAGAGTACCTTCCCTTTAAGTAGTCCAAGCAGAATGGCCTTGATTAGACTCATTTGTAGGTCACTTGGTCATTATGTAGCATCCTGAGAATATCAGCATGGGTCAACATTTGTGAAGAAAGTGTAGGAGAGGTAAGAGAATGAAATAGTAAAGCTATTTCAAAATAAAAGTATAAAAAGTCTGCAGAATATCAGTGCAATAAAACCTCTGTAGCATGCATGGAGCTATCTCTTGAAGAAAGCATAAGGAGGTCCTAGGCTTAAGGTGTGGATGAAGGTGGATGAATGTGTTCTTCTTATCTTTCACGGTGAGAGCCTGTGTTAGCCTGGTAGAGAAATTAGTTTGGGAGAGAAGTATAAAATAGTCATTCCTTCACTTTCCAATGATAATATTTAAAATGCACCCATCGATGTACTGTGATTTAATATTATAAATATTCTGTAGTATGCAATTCTATAGACTATAGTGAAATAACTATGCCATTTTGATTAGAGTCCCTTTGAAAAACAAAAGTGTTCATCTTTAGTCATGTTAAGCTTCTCACCCGTGGAAAATCCCACAGAGTATTACAGTATATCATTTCTTCTCTTAGCATCCCTCAGCCTTTTCTAGCAAACAATAAATGCATAGTTCTGTATCTGCATGAGGTTGGGCCATAAACTCCTGCTTAGTATTCAAATGGAAAGTTGCCCTTTTAAGATTAGCTAGATCTGTCAAACCAAGATATGATTCTCTAACATTTAAAGATCTCGACATTTTCCACCTCCAGAGTACAAGCCTTTTAGCTGTTAGCTCTCTGTGTTAAGAACTATTTTTGAATTTTATTTAGAGGTAGCCTGTCTCAGTGAACTTCCAATTTAACTGTTTTGGGTCTGGACTAATATTGGCATTGTTACTTATATGAAATCCACAGATACTAAGACGTAGATGATATCTGAGATATTTAGGTACTGTTTCTTTATGACAGTCTGCATGAATTTCACCCTCTATCATTTTAAACATTACCAAGTGATTTCTGAAACGTTTCATGTAGATTTAAATCTTTGCTAAATTTCAACACAGCCTCTTAAGTCGAGCCTATGCTTTCATATATTTACATATATATGTATCCTTTTTATTCAAGAAAGATTGAATTTGAATTATCCTCCATGAATTTTAGACATATTAAAATACCATCTGAAGTGATAGCATCACTAATCATTTTATGAGTTCAAAGAACTGTTTCTTGTCCCATGCATAACTGTATGCTCGTATTACCATTTGTGTGATTGATCTTCCTCTAAATAGATTTGAAGGGGGAGATTTTGAGTGCAGTAGAAGCCAGGATAAAGGTGAGCTTTTCCTAATGTAATTGTGTGGATAGCAGACACCTCTGACTTTCTGGCACTGACCTTCCTTATAGTGATGCAGGACCCAGTGGTCTATGCTTTCAGTACATTTCCTTCCATCTCCCTTTTTCTCTTCTTTTATTGTGCTCACTTTATTTTTTTCCTTATTCTGGATTATTTATATGCTCTCAGTCAGATAGGCAATGTTCCCCAGACTCTGTGGCTAACTCAGTTTGACTTTTGCCTTTAAATATGTGTTAAATTTTAATTACCATATTAATAGAAACTGCTTTTTGGATAGAAAATAATAAATCACTTTATTTAAGATAATTTACAAGTTTTTTTTTTCCTGCATCTGCCTAATGATAAAATTTATTTTCGTGAGCAATGTTTGCTTATTTTACTTAATAAACTCCTATAGTGTTGAATAAGTGAATAGATATGGGTTTATTTGTACTTTAGGAATAAGGAATCCTGAAAACATCAGATAAAATTAAGAATTGTGTCCCCAGTGAAGGAAAAGGGATGTTGGAATTAATAAAATTCAATTATGCAATAGTTACAATTGAAGAATTCTCAATATTAAAGCCTTGCATAGAATTAAGTTAACATTATTTTCTTATAAATTATGCAGGTGAAATACAAAGAAGAGATTAAACATGCAACAGCCATTTCCGATCCTCCAGAACTAAAGAGAGTTAAAGAAAACCAGAAGAACATCAGCAATGTGATCATATTTCTTAAGTATTTTAAAAAAATTTTATTGTATGTCAACATACAATGACAGCATAAAACCTGTACAGGCAAAATCCCATCACAATGAATCCCATTGCAAGAGGATCGGTTCCTTAAAAGTGGAGCTGGCATTTTACACATCTGTGTGCCCTCCATGACACCTAGCCTAATGTCTTGTGTACAGCATTTATTTACTAAAGACATGTATTATTCAGACATGCAGAGCGGAATCAGACATTGGAGACTCCAAAAGGTAGTAAGATGAGAGCGGGGTGAAGGATGAAATATTGTTGGGTACAATGTACACTATTTGAGGTAATGGTTACACTAAAAGCCTAGGCATCACCACTATGCAATATATCTATGTAACACAACTGTACTTGTGCCTTTGAATCTATAAAAAATAAAAAAGAATGAAACCTATTTTCAGAAATATATATTGATATTTTCTTTTCTGTTTTGTCATCTATTTTGTTTTGTAGGCATGTACATATAATCTCTATATATCTATATAGATAGCTAGATATCTATAGTCTATGTATATCTATAGTCTATATTAGATACTCTATATATGTATATATAGTCTATATAAGTTTATATATATCTATATATAGTTTATATTAGATAGTCTATATATATCTATATATAGTCTTTCTATATCTAGACTACCTATATATATATATACACACTATATATATATATATACACACTATATATATTAGTCTACAAAGCAAAACAAATCACAAAACAAGAAGGAAAATTTTCTATTTCTTTTATCTATACCTATTTTCGGAAATAGGTATTTTCAGAAATAGGTATAGATATCTATGAATATATATATTTATGAAAATAGGTATAGATATCTATAGATAGATAACATATATATTAGTCTACAAAACAAAACAAATGACAAAACTAAATATGAAATGTGTTATTGAATGTCTACTCTGTTCTTGTTCTTGGGGGATTTTAAAGATGAGAGGTAAGACCTAAGACTGGGGTCATGGGCATCCTCAAAGTTTCTAGGAGAAACAGAGATAGGAATATATAGCTATTATTCATTGTTTCAGTGCCATTACAATAACTATTATTTGTTGGGTGCTTACTATGCGTTTTGAGTACTTTACATTGCAATATCTCATTTAATCATAAGTAATAATGCCTCTTGCAAAGTGCTGTGCAAACACAGAAGGAAGGCTATGCAGTGGGAGGGAGAAATAGCCTTGGGGAAGGGGTAACGTTGGAGTTAGATCTTGAAAAAGCAATAAAGGTTTAGGGCTGAGTTTTGTGAGGAAAGGCATTCCTGGCAGAGCAAACCAAATATATTCAGGATCCAAGGCTTGTTCCAGGATTCGAGAAGAGGATTTAGTGTGATGAGTACTTGGGGGTGAAAGATGGCAGGAGAGGGAGGATGCTAGAGAGGGAAGTTGAGATTTAGATCGCAAAAAGGTAGTGTGGATTCCCACGGTGTCTCTAAAGTGTGATTCATATATCATTATGGCATTACAGTAGATACTATGTGGCTTGCCGATAATCTTAATGATTAAGAGCAGTTGACTTGGTGACTAAATTGTTTTAATGTTTACCTTCTTCCAAAAGAAGGGTGACTAGTTTTCAATTGATGGTAGAAATATAACAATCTCTTAGAAATAACTTTATTTGAAAATAACCGTGAATTAGTTTGATGAAAAAGTATAACAGCATAGGTGTTGTTTGTAGTATTTATCTGGTATGACATATGGAAAGGGGCATGCAAATGGCAGAAATTTGGGAAATTTGGATAACACTCAAGTGGTGTATAAGAATGTGAACCCTGGACTGTTGGATGGTTTGATTCTAACTCCAGAGCTTACTTGTTGTATAATCATTGTAAGCCATTAACCTCTCAAAACCTAAATTTCCTCTACATAAGGCAGGGATAAGAGTATTGAAGAGATATTGCCTGTGAAGCACACAGCATGTTTGTGAAGGGATGAATACGAGACATGATGATTCTATCATACTTATGTACCCAAACTTACATCCACTAGAAATTGGCAGTAGCAGTTTCTCTATGTCAATAATGTGAATTTAGTATTCAGATTTCCCCCTTTGAGCTTTAGCCAGAGTTATTTCTTTGGAGCTTACCATCAATATAGATTAAACTGAAACTTTCCTCCCTTCAGCTCAATCACCCAGTCACAAGAATCTGACATCTCAAACTACATACTATGGCACAAAGACAGTTACATATTGAGGAAAGAGACCAGAGGAACCTTACCCCTTTTCGTTTATTTTTTAAACTTATCCAACTTCCCTTCACTTTCATGTTCACTACTAAGAGTGTGCATCTCAAGTCTATTTCTTTTTCTTTTCTTTTCTTTTTTTTTTTTTTTTTGAGATAGAGTCTTACTCTGTCACCCAGGCTAGAGTACGGTGGCGTGATTTCAGTTCACTGCAACCTCTACCTCCTGGGTTCAAGCAATTCTCCTGCCTCAGCCTACCGAGTAGCTGGGATTACAGGTGCAAACCACCATGCCTGGCTAATTTCATATATTTGGTGGAGATGGGGTTTCACCATATTGGTCAGGCTGGTCTCGAATTCATGACCTCAGTTGAGCCACCCACCTCAGCCTTCCAAACTGTTGGAATTACAGGCATGAGCCATCACACCCAACCTCAAGTCTATTTCATCAGCAGGCCCTGTAAGTCTTGGAATTTCTTGTAAAAGAAAATTCCCTAACATGAACTTTAAAGTCTAAAAAGACACTACAACTGTCCCTGTGAAGTTTCTTCTAATGAGATCTTAACCTCCAGCTCTACTTTTGCCTGTCAGAAGTTCATCTGCCATTCTGATTTTCTGTACTGATGCTCATTTATTTTGGGGGGTGTTGTGGAATGGTTGGGAAAGCTGACCACAAACAATGAAGTTAGATCCCCAGCTAAGAAAAACACCTGTGTGCATTAAGTCAGGAAAATGTCTATAACGCTAGGTCAGAGATGGGGCTTCCAATGTTAGAATGGCGTAGAGAAGAAACTTTGAAGTTCAAGGTTTCTTTATACAGTAATAGTCTATCACTAAAGTTCAGGTACAGGATTTTGTGACTCTCCTTCCCAATGATAAGAATGTAGAATTATTATTTTTAAATATAAAATGGCAATTGATAAATGTTGCTTTAGTGCTATGAAAGAATGAATTCATAGAATTCATTCTTACTGATGAAGGGATTATTCATTATTACTGATAAGATCAAACTCAGAGAGGCCACCAATAAATAATACAATCTGAAGGAAGACAACGAAAGGTGTGATTTAAAACATTTGATAAGGGTTGGGTGTGGTGGCTCACACCTGTAATCCCAGCACTTTGGGAGGCTGAGTCAGGAGGATCGCTTGAGCTTGGGAGGTTGAGGCTGCAGGGAGCTGTGATGATGCCACTGCACTCCAGCCTGGGCAACAGAGCAAGACCTTGTCTCAAAAATGAAATAACAACAAAACCACTTGACAAGGAAAAGACTGGCATCGCCAAGAAGATAAAATCTATAAGCAATACATATTTCACTATGAAATCCTGATGATGATTTTATTAATGAATGTTCTGTAGCCATGTGACATTTAAAAAAAATCTGTTCCGATGTTTTGGGATGTATTTATTTCCCATAATCTCAAACTGTCTTGCACCTTGTCTCTCAGCTCCAGTATAAAGAGCAAAACTACAAAGCCACTCCGGTAAGCATGACCCCGGAGATGGAGAGAGTGAGGCGAAACCAGGAGCAGCTGAGTGCGGCAAGTTGTTTCTGTTTCCTTTTATATTTTCTCAAACATAACATATTTTTATTTAAAAATATGCACTTTGGAAGACCATTATCCTTAGCAAACTAACACAGGAACAGAAAACCAAATACTGCATAATAACGAGAGCTTAATGATGAGAACACATGGACACACAGAGGGAAATAACAGACACCAAGGCCTGCTGGAGGGGAGAGGGTGGGAGGTGGCAGAGGATCTGGAAAAGTAACTTTTGAATATTGGGCTTAATGCCGGGATGATGAAGTCATCTGTACCACAAACTCTTATAACACAGGTTCACCTGTGTAGCAAACCTGCACATGTACCCCTGAATTTAAAAGTTTTTAAAAAATAATGAATTTGAGCAACATGCAATTATATGGATGAATCATATCATTATAATATGAAAAAGTGAATATGTCCATATAGCATTAACTCTTCTGTAAAGTTTAACAACTGCAATAATAATGATGATGATAAAGGGCATATCTCCAGATTTAATAAAATATCTAAAAATTTAAAAAGGAAAAGCTTTACACCCTCTGCATTTTTGGATGTTCTTTTTCACATTTCCATGTTGAAGGGCATGAACTGTGTGTCCAGAAAAGTTGGGACTGTGTTGCTGTACCTTAGCTGTGTTTGCTTATTCAAGAGATCTGCATTAAGTACCCAGATTGACTGGGCATTGTCCTGGTCACCCAGACACAAAGACGGATAAGACCCACTTTCTATCCTCAAGGACCTCATAGTTCAGTTGGTAAATCTCTTAAAAAAAATGCAGTTAATGGAGAATACTGGATCTGATGTCAATATGAAAAGAAAAAAAAGTATGTATTGGAACAGGGCAAAAGAAGACCTGGTTTGACTGGCATTCTAAGACATAGTATCAAGTCAAAGAGCCTTATAAATGGAAAATATTTTTCAATCATTCAATAGTCTATTGTGAATAAGACAAAAGTAGTTAACAAGGTACCTCTACTCTGTGCTGGGCCCTGTGCTAACGTTCTATGTAAACCCATGAGGTCAGCACTGTTTGTTTCTCTGGTTGGTAGATGTGGGAAACTGAGTCTTGGGCAGGTCAGAGGATATGCTGGTCTCCTCCCCAGCCCCCCACCCAGCTAGTAAGGGCAGAGCTGAAATTGGAACATATTGTTGAACTTTCACCAATACAAACAAAAGCCTTCTTTTTCCAAGACAGATATTTTTGAAAGACTTTAAAATGTAAGAGCAAGTTCTCCTGGGTGGAGATAATTAGGTTCAACACTATTTATCCTTATATTATCCCTGGGAGGTGGTAGGAGTCAGAGAGCTTTAGCTTCTATTGAAGGGGAAGCCCCAAGGTCAGAAGACAGTAAAAAGCCTTCTAGGCTGACAGGGAATAGACTTCACAAGAGTTCTCTTGTAAGGACTTCATTCTGGCGTTTCTTTTAAAGCGCGTTCCCTTATGATTCCATTACTTTTATTTGTGGAATTTATGGTTAATTTTGATATTGAAGAGGAAAGCATTTATTGAAGACATATTTAAACAGTACCACTAACAACTTGTGCCTGCTAAATCAGACCCATTGGAATGTGGGTGTATATGTAAGTGTGAAGGTTGATGTAATCAACTATGGAAAAAAATGTGTAAAAAGATGGTGTTAATTTTGAGCCTCGTCCTCTGTGATATTTCAGTGGAGCCCATTCTGCTATCTGTTAAAGTTCTTATTTATCCTCCTTAGGTAAAATATAAGGGAGAACTTCAACGGGGAACTGCAATTTCTGATCCACCAGAGCTGAAGAGGGCAAAAGAAAACCAGAAAAACATCAGCAATGTGTGGTCATTTTAGTAACTTTTTTCTTACACTATCAAATGTATTGTCCACGTGTGAATGAAGGGATTGTATTTACAGAGTTTTCATAACCTTGAGTGATGTCCTGTTCTCATTTACTAACAACTTATTTGAAAGATTTCAGGGACTTTGATATTGTGGGTACAGTCAGGTGTTCCCCACCTCAGGGCTCCCAGTGACTCACTAGGGTGACTTTTTTCTTTTTGTTTTTTTGAGACAGAGTCTTGCTCTGTCACCCAGGCTGGAGTGCAGTGGCACAATCTTGACTCACTGCAACCTTTGCCTTCTGGATTCAAGTGATCCTCCCACCTCAGCCTCCCAAGTAGCTGGGACTACAGGCACATGCTGCCACACCTGGCTAATTTTTGTATTTTTTGTAGAGACGGGGTTTGGGCTGGTCTTATGGTCTTAAACTCCTTAGCTCATGCCATCCGCCCGCCTTGGCCTCCCAAAGTGCTGGGATTATAGGTGTGTGCCACCAGGCCAGGGTGACTTTTTTTTTTGACAGGTTGTTTTGTATCCCTTCTATCTTGCCATCTAGCTGATGGGTGCTCTGGTCCCCTCAAAGCCCACAGTTGTAGCTTCTGGCATCCTGGCCCTACAAACATTTTCCCTCCCTTTTCTACCTGCACGTATTCCTGTTCTTGTGCTTCCCCTCCGAGCCCCACTTTCCACTCCTCACAATTATGGCTCCGTTTTTGGGCAATATCTAGGAAGAAATGATAATGTGTGCACGGCTGAATAGGTTATGTGGGGCAGGATCGTTTTGGGGGCACTTAATAAGGGGCTGGCAGTTTTTACCTGGACACCAACTTGTGGCCTGCTCCAATTCCCTGTTATTGAAATAATTCACGGATGCAGTTCAAGAAGAAAGTCCTCTTTTAAAGTCATTAACATATAGATTGGGTTCTTTGGAAGAGGAAACTTGGAAATCTATTACGTTCAAAGAAATCTTTTATTCTTCACACCTTTAAAGTCATTTAACCAGTTTATAATGCAAAGGCAGGTGATTGATACTTTTCCTAACAACTATATTTTAGAGAAGTAGACGCTCGTCTTTCCCCCATATATTTAGAGTCACGCTTGATGTGACTCCATTACTCTCAAAAAGGAACATGGTTATTGAGACAAGGAATGGACCAGTGAGAAGCATGCTGGCTTTTTTAAGGATGCCTACAGTCACCTATTTAAACACATCTTTACAAAAATTCTGCCGCAGTTAATTCCTAAGAAACCACTACCATATAGTACCAGTCTATGGTGACTACCTTTAAGTAATATCCATGAAGACATTTGTTCTCGTTTCCTTTTGTGATTAAATATTTATTACAACTTTACGGATGGTATGCCTATGTATTTGAGTACATTCACAGTGATTTGGACACATGTACTCTCTTCTGGGATGAAATGAAATAGATTGATTTAAGATGCCAGCATTTTAAATACAACTCAACCTCTGAAAATACTTTTTGTAGTCTCCTACAAAACTTCCTTGACTAACTCATTAAAATAAATACTATGAGCCAGGCACGGTGGCTCAGGATTTTCGTCCCAGCTCTTTAAGAGGCTGAGGTGGGTGGATCACTTGAGCCCAGGAGTTTCAGATCAGCTTGGACAACATGGCAAAACTCAATCTCTACAAAAATACAAAAATTAGCCAGACATGGTGGCACGTGCCCGTAATCCTGGGTACCTGGGAGGCTGAGGTGGGAGGATTGCCTGAGCCTGGGAGGTCGAGGCCGTGGTGAGCAGAGATTGCACCACTGCATTTCAGCCTGGGTGACAGAGCAAGACCCTGTCTTAAATAAATAAATAAGCCTCTTAGTTGAATTGATTCATAGTATTCTATTTTTTGTTCTCTGAAATGATAGATTTATTACAAAGGTCATCTGGGAAGAGCTACTGCTTTAAGTGTAACTCCTGAAATGGAAAGAGTGAAGAAGAATCAAGAAAATATTAGCTCGGCAAGTGGTTTTCTTCATTTTAGACTATCACAAAGAATGTCTTTTATTATTTACTTGCGGTCCTCTTTTGCTTGTGAAAATAAACCTTATTTTCAAGAAACATTTGTGATACATCCAATAAGTACACGTGTTATTTCAGATGACTTCTAAAAGCTGCCACTGCAAACATTTACATTATCTTGCAACTCTTTATTTCCAGATGTGACCAACAGTTACGTTCAAAGCTTACTTTATAATTATATTCATTTAAACAACGATTCATGCTGTTTTAGCCATGTCTTTGAAAGTGATAAAGCCTTTGATGTGTGCGTTAAATAACTGTCATTTTACTGAAATATTTCATTGAACATGGATTGTTAAATGCTGTCTGCAAAACAAAATAGGAGATGAATCATTACTCCCACTAAAAACTTACAGAAAATAATCCTTAAATACAATTAATGTGGAATTCAGTTGCTCACCAAAGTCCAGTGGTGCACATTAGTATCTTATTTGAATATTGTGCTTCCTCGTAGTGAAGATCAGGACTTCAATTCCGAATTGTCCATAATGCCCTCAGGTCCACAATAAGCAGTATCCAAATCTTACACCTAATCAGTTTCATAAATGGCAGTGTTCTGATGGGCAGCTGTCAAGAACACCGGCCCTTTTCTTAGCACACCCTAAATAGCTGTTTGCCTGAGAATCAGCGTTTAGGCTTTGCAATTTACAGCTTCCTAGTAGCATTTCTGTCCACTTGATTTCTGTCCACATAAATTACCTTTAAGTTGTGGCTGCTTAGAAGAACAGCTAGATTTGTTCCTCATTGTTTCTTATTACCTAAGCAGAAAAAAAAAATAAAAAGAAATAGAGAGTAGGTTGTATGCATTTTTCAACACTCTTATGGTAGAAAATGGGGAAATTCAGAAATAAAATAACTTTGGGTTCTATTTAATAGTTTTGGATTTTCTCTGTTTAACTTAAATATGGTAACCAGTTTGTGTGTGTGTGTGTGTGTGTGTGTGTGTGTGTGTGTTTGAGACACAGTCTCTGTTGCCCAGGCTGGAGTGCAGTAGCACAATCATAGCTCATTGCAGCTTTGAATTCCTGGGCTCAAGTAGCTGTCGTGTCTTAACCTGTCACATAGCTGGAACTACAGGCACATGCCCAGCTAATTTTTTTTTTTTTAATTTTTACCTATAGAGATGGGCGGGGGCAGGGGTGGGGTCTCACTATGTTGCCCAGCCTGGTCTCAAACCCCAGGCCTCAAGTAATCCTCCCACCTTAGCTTTCCAAGGTGGTGTGATTACAGGCATGAGCCACCGGGCCTGCCAGATTTACAGACTAGATAGTTAGTTACTATTGGTCATTCACACATTTGTTTTCAGTTGATAGATTTAGGTCATTTTGCAGTAGGCAGTGGAGGAGATCTTTGAAAATTTTAGGTTGCTATTCTAGAACAAAATTTAATTCACTGGAAAAGTTATCTGGAAAATAATTTCATGTATGTTGCATATGGTTTCACTCATTTCCTAAAGCTTAAAAAAGTGATGTCATGTGTTTTCTTATCATTGTCTTATGTCTGCTGTTTACTTTGCAGGTAAAATATACCCAGGACCGTAAACAGATGAAAGGTAGACCAAGTCTGATTTTAGATACACCTGCTATGAGACATGTTAAAGAAGCACAAAATCATATTTCAATGGTAGGGTTCAACCAAATCATTCTTAAAACATGCTAAGGAATGGCCGGGTCCAGTGCACGGATGGCATTACTTCACTATTAATCTGATAACTAACAAAGCATGGAAACGTGGCTGGCTTGTCTTTTAGGGGAGGGGCATTTCTAATCACACTGAAATGTAATGGAAATATTTAGTCTAATAAAATGATTTTTCTCAGTGACTTTTTTTGGTGTGTCTTTATTTCTAACGTGACTACTATAAACTCATGGTGTGAAAGACATTCGTGTAGACTTCTTTCCAATTAATTCTAAGACAAAATTTGGTCTGTTTGCCTGTCATTAAGAATATTTTAAAAAGTGTATTTTTGAAAGTGTGTTTTTAAAAATGTGTGTTTTTAAAATGTTATCAGATGTAATTTACCTGCCATAAAGTTTGCCCATTAAAGTGTTCAATTCAGTGGTTTCTAGTATAATTTACAGTTATACAACTATCTCCTGGACCTAATTTCAGGACATGTATTTTGAGGTACAAGTTTTTGTAATTATATTAAAAATGGTATATATCGTTACCTATAAAATTTTAAACTAATTTTAAATAATGCCATTTTCATGAATGATTGCCTGGAGATAGATATCACTTTATTGGATATTCAAGGTTAAGAGATAGGAAATTTAATTTATACTTAAATTAGTATATTTTAGGAAGTAACCAAGATTTGAGATTATGTATTTTTTACAACCTCTCACTAATAATATAGTTTTACATATAATTTAAAATCGATATGAGCTGTAATGATGAAAAGCTTTGTGAAAATATCAGCACTTGGTTTCTGATGCTAAGAAACTGAAGTTCCAGACTTTAGTTTTGGAATATTTGGAAAAGATACATATGTGTAGACAATCTGCATGCAGTCAGTGCAGTGTACACCTGTCCTTTAATCAAAATGTTGTGAAAGAGGTACCTATCAGCAAAATTCAGTATGTTGATTTTTCCTTTTTCAGGTAAAATACCATGAAGATTTTGAAAAAACAAAGGGGAGAGGCTTTACTCCTGTCGTGGACGATCCGGTGACAGAGAGAGTGAGGAAGAACACCCAGGTGGTCAGCGATGCTGCCTATAAAGGGGTCCACCCTCACATCGTGGAGATGGACAGGAGACCTGGAATCATTGTTGGTAAGCTGGTGGCCTTTCTCGGCAGGTGTGTGTGGTCGAAAAGATCGTGTTTGCTCTAGCTTCAGAACTACCCCCTTTAGTCATCTGACTCCTCATTACATGTTGGGTGTGGTACCAATTTAAAACGGACCGCAGGTAAAGTAGTATTTTTGTACGATGTGTAATGGGATTTCTGGCTTTCACCTGGTATCACCTCAAGTCTTTTCTATTATTGGAAGCTCTGTCTTTAATACCTTGCTAGTGTTAAGAATGTTCCTCCTTGTTAAGCAAAGAAGCAGAGATATGAGTGATCACAATGGTTGAACAATTATTTTGTTTTTCTTCAGCCCATGTGCTTGGTCAATGTGTTGTTCTGTTGACATCATGTGCATGAGTGGCAGAAGTAACCATATTGCATTTAGGTCCTTTGATCACAGACAGACATGCCAGGGGTGTTCTGATGGTATTCCATAGTAGTAATAGCGCTATGGATAAGTAAATATAAATACTTATCTATAAATAGTAAAAATACTATTTCTGGACTGGAGTAGTTGAGAGCCATCTGAAAGTCTTGCAGTTAAGAGAGCAAACTTTTATTCCTGCTCTCTGTTTCTTATAGTCAAGGGAAATCCTAGAAGGATATTTGTTGAATGGTGGCTGAGATACCAGAAAAGATCATACTGAAGTATAAGGCAGGGCTAGGAAGGATGGTTATTGATTTTTCAATCTGTGTCAACATTTCAAAACTATTGTCTCCTTCAGAGCAGTTAACCTCTGAATTATGTAGTACAGTTATACAACTTAAAGAATATTTTTGGTATATGCCACTCAGTAATATCAGTGTTTTCTTTATCTTCAAAAGTAGGAGCTTATTTTTTGGTACTAGTGAAAGGCCATAGAGGTAAGTTATGTGGGGAAAGTGTAAATTTGACAGGGTAAACCAGTGTAGTAAAGTCAGAGCACTAAGTAACTTCGATGATTATACTAAAGTGACTCTGAAAGTATTTTCCGAAGAAGGATTCCAAACATGTTTGTAGGCAATTGATAGCTTTGCTGATCTGCCAGAGTTGATTACTTAAAAGGATCACATTAAGTTGGATGGATGGGTTGTGATGTTTTCATTAAATGTGACACCAAATTAGAGTTTCATTGCTTTGTGCTAAGTGGATGGAACTATCTTAAGGGATAGCGCAGGGGTTCTGATTTATCTCACTTAGGGTGGAACTGCTAAAGTCTGTACAGTTTACTCCCAGGCCCTGCACACATCAGAGGTCAGGAATGATGGTGAGGTTGTTGCTAAAAACCATGAAAATGTCTAGACCGTGGGCTTTCAGAATTCAGTACTCAAAACCATTGAGGTTGAAATTATGATTGTTTTATAAAATATAAGATGTATAACTCTAAGTTATTTACTTACTTGGCAATCCGGAAGTCTGTTTATTTATTATTATTGGGAAGAACTGTTTTCCATTGAGATTTCCATAATTGGCCAATATTAAACTTTCCAATGAGCCATCTTCTGTATCAGGCATGAAAATACACGTTTAGAGATTTTCTGAGGAATTCAGGTTAAGCCAATTTGTGCTGCTTCTATTTTTGTTGGAGGCTCTGCTACTTCTCATGAGCTGTGTAAACTTGGCCAAGTTACTCAATTTCTCTGTGCCTCAGTTTCCGCATCTACAAAATGAGGATGGTATGTATGAAACTTAAATTAATTAGGTGTCAAATGAGAATAGTGCCTGGCATATGGTCAGCACTACATAATATTAATTAAAAACGGACAAGCAAATTTCCAGTTCCATTTTACAAATTAATTGTTTTTGCTCTAGCTCCATTTCTGCCATATGTCTGTAACTAGGTTTTTATTTTCCAGTTGTTGGTACAGCTGTAAGTAAACAGCTTATTTTAAAATCTGATGCCCTTTTGTTGGAGAGACTGATGAATTCAGAAGTTATTAAAATACGAGGAGAACAAAGTGGTTTGCACAGTCTGATCACTGACTATAGCAGGGGTCCATTGACAGCAGGAAGCTGATATTATTTCTTATTTCATTCATCATATTTCCTTGCTGTGTGCCTTGCTTATAACACTTTTTAAATAAGTGTATCTTATTAGATACACTTAGCTTGCACTCGCAGACTCAGAATGAAAACTAGACTTGCCACCACTCCACATTTTAAATATTTATTTCTGTTATAGGAAGGGAAGTTTTTCTGTTTTGTTTTGTTTTTTAAACATAAACTTCTCAATTGTTTCCTATGAATTACTCAAATGTCCTGAATCAGAAGCTATAATCAAACATTTTGCTTGTTTCAGCCTGTGGAGAGCAAGAGCGATTGGGGATTTGGGGGTGCTGTGGGGGATGCATATAGCTGCCCCATGTGCTCCTGTGTGCCTGTGACGGGTCACAGGTACTTCAGCAAGGTCTGGCAGGGCAGCTCAGTGGATAGAGCAGGCCGCTTCAATCTGATTACAAAGATTTCTTAACAGATGCTTGTGAAAGCAAGTATTTTTTCATCCTCTTCTGAAGTCAGCAGCACTGTGAGTTTGTCTGTTACATGTTTGCTTTTCATATCTACTCCTTTGCAGACTTTGTCTTGACTCTTTTGGGAACTGGCTTTTTTTTTTTTTTTTTTTTAAATTCCTTCTTGATGAATGTTGATTTCTTCCTTTTGACAAAAGACCTCAAAGTTTGGCGCACAGATCCTGGCTCCGTCTTCGACCTCGATCCCCTGGAAGACAATATTCAGTCTAGAAGCCTACATATGCTGTCTGGTATTGCTCACTTTTGGTTTTGTCCCAACATTGAAACCACTATGAACTGTAGAGGTTCATTATACTGTGTAATGCAAATTTTAAAGCTGAGAATTTGGCAAACCAAAAAAATACTATGCTACTTTTAAATACAATTAATCATTTACGAAAAGAAAGCTTGCAAAAAGACTTTTTGATATATCTTAATTAGTCTGTCCTAGATTCATTTTAATAAGCTTTTTATTAGTAAGAACGCTTTTATAGAATTTCTGGGTTTACAAATACAGTTATTTGGATTTCATCAAACTGCTGAGACAAAAGGAGATTTGTTTCATGAAATACATTGTTATAATTTTTTAAAGGTAGGTTTAAGGAATGATATATAGAACAGTAGAAAGGTTTTCTATAGGGCATCAGAAATGTCTTAAAAGAAATTTTCAAGTATCTTTAAAATTTTCTTTGACATTTTATGTAATATAAAATGAATAGTTTACATAGGAAGCATAGTTAGCTTTTAACTTAGATTGCAAGTTCATAATTAAAGGCAAAAAAAGAATAGTTGGGGTATGAATGATAGCTTGATTTGACATTTCAAATTTTCTCTGACAGTTATACAGTTATGTTAAACAATAGATAGCTATGTGATTTAGATCTTGCTCTAAACCCTGATTTCTACTCTATATTTAACTGTTGATGTGAATAGAATTGAATACGCGAGGCAAAGTAGGAATTCTAGTACTTTTATAGTCAATTTCATTCATATAGTTAGCCAAACAGTGTCACTTGATTTTCTAAAAATAAAGAAAAGGCAACAAATACTATATACCTGGTGACAGTTTAAAGGAATTTTTAAAACCAGGCTTTACGATTAACAAAAATTTATTAGTTTACCAGTGTTTCTTAATCCTTATCAATTTCCTATCCCTTACCTGTCCTTTAAAATTGAGACTTAAAAAAGCATAAAATGACAGTTAAGTCCCTCATGTAGTTGATGCAATGCATGCTGAAGTTTGGGAATAGGTGCCTAGAGCTGAGATTTTGAGTTATTCTTTACTAAGATATTGTTTTTCTTCTCTGTTAAGCTTTTAAGTAATTTTTTTGTTGATTTTGTTTTTTGAGTCACTTAATCACACGTGTAAATATTTTCCCTCCAATATAGAAAAGGCGAGTCACTGTAGGCGACATTGGTCTCGATCCCATTCCAGCAGTACTTTCGGTACAGGTCTCGGAGACGACAGGTCAGAAATCTCAGAGATTTACCCTAGCTTTTCATGCTGCAGTGAGGTAACAAGACTGTCTGATGAAGGAGGTATCAAACATCCACCGCTTAGAAAGAAGATCGATTCGTTTTTTAAGTGTGTCACAAGAGTGTCTTTAACATTCTTTTCACCTTTGCATAAACATCTAGCCTGGCTGTGTTTGAGAATTTAAAATTAAATTCGGAAAGTTAATAGTCCTTTTGTTTTTTTAAAGAAAAAACCCTACTAATTTGCATTTTTGCATGTTATTTTTCCCGCTGTCTTACTTCGCTATTATCACAGCAATGGATTTGTAATGACAAAAGGGTCTTGAGATTTGCTACTTGAGTCTGTTTCACAGGAGTTGTATGTGATAAATATACACACTACACAGTCAAAGCAGAAACTTGAGTTCTGCATAGTTTGTATCTGATTTCCATTAAGAAAAAAAATCAATCTTACAGTAATATTGGGGTGCCTAAGAGGTTACAATGAATGTGTATATGTTTAAATATTAATGTAAACTTGCAGACAGAGTTAGATCTTGCCAAAAGAAATTGGGCATAATACTTGGGAGATGAGAGGGTTTTTTTTTTTTTCTAATGAGAAACACTATTGATTATTAATCATCTTCTCTCCATTTTATATACCCACTCTTTTCCTGTATCTTCTGTTTTCTGCATCCAGGCTGATGGATTAAGCCTAGAACTTCAATGAATTTCTTTAGGATGTTAAACTAATTTTACTTATAAAGCTGTTTTTAAAGGTTAAGACTAAAATGTTTCCTCACCTCATTGCAGTTATATTTTAGTACAGCAAGGAGGGGGAAAGGACTGAAGCATATGAGAACAAAAACAATACCGAATTTCCCTTTCAACTCAAAGGTCATATTGTTGAAATCTCAAAGGCAGGACATTTTGAGATTGAGCAACTTAAAACCTTGGTGGTGCGACTGAGGCAATGATGAAGCTGTGAAAGATTTTGTAACTCTATAATTGTTTTTTTGCACTCATCACAGTGAAACACTAATGGGAATGACATTTATTATATTCTATACATCTTGAATTATAAATCTAGACTAGCTTTACTTTGGTACAAATTTACTAAAGGTCTCCTTTCTGCGTAGCTAATGAAATAATTATAAACTAGTTGTTTTATTGTAGGTAAAATATACATGAGAAGATCTCCCCTTTTTGTGTCTGTCTGAATTGCTAAAGAAGGGTTCAGTAACTTCCTGATTACTTTTTTGATAGAGTCTTGCTCTGTTGCCCAGGCTGGAGTGCAGTGGTACAATCTCAGCTCACTGCAACCTTCACCTCCTGGGTTCAAGTGATTGTTGTGTCTCAGTCTCCCGAGTAGGTGGGTCTACAGGTGTGTGCTACCACACCTAGCTAACTTTTGTATTTTTTATAGAGACGGGGGTTTCACAATGTTGTCCATGCTGGTCTGGAACTCCTGACCTCAAGTGATCCACCCGCCTCGGCCTCCCAAGTGCTGGGATTACAGGTGTGAGCCACCATGCCCAACCTCTGATTACTTTTTTTTGGACATGGGGTCACTGATTTTTCCCCTCAGTGTCCTTCCTGGTTCTGTAAATGCAAAATAATATTGATATTTAAAGAGATAAATAAAACCCAAAGCAAATACAAGAACTAATGTTGATCAACCTTATTTAATGTTACTCAGTTCAGCGTATTGGAATTAATATCTCTCCCAAAGGCAACGTACCAGAGAGTCTTTGTTTCATGAATGACCCTTTACTTCACGTCTGTCTCCCCAGCACATCATTCATTCATTTAGTCACCAAATGTTTATTGAGTGCTGTTTGTACACCGGCCAAGAGCTTAGATCTGGCAGTGCACACAGCAGTGAGCAAAAGAAACATACATCCGCTGTAAGTGGCTTAGAGGCTGTTGGGGGGACCTTGACATTTAGCAGACACTTACACAAGTAATACATAATGATGAGCAGAATCAGGCCTGTGAGGAGGAGGAATAAGGGCTACAATAACAGGGCAGCTGCATCTGACCTTGATGTCAGGGGAGCCTTCCTTGGGGAGGGGATGTTTGAGTAGGGATGTCAATGCTGATGTACGTTAATGAGGCTGTGGGGCTTTGAGAGAAAAATGTTTCTGATAGGACAGAGCATGCAATATCTGATTGGATAGAAGCATGCATTGGATAGGACAAAACATTGAGATGTTCAAATGGAAGCATCACATACACAGTTAGAGTTTAGAAGAGGAGGCCACACTGGAGGTCAGTTTGGAAATCATCATCCAAGTCTATGATTTAGGTCCTTAATGGATCTGTGTAGAGATCAGGAATTCAGAGGCCCTCTGCTTGGATGCCTCTACTCCCTCTGCAGCAGCAGACCACACCCACCTCACTTATCTCTTTTCATTCTCTTCTCCAAGGCTGTAAAAACCTGCTGCTGTTAATCACCTCTTTTTCTTCTCGAGCCCACATTCCTTCTCTTTTCTAATTATTTCTAGCAGGAGGACCCTATCCTAAGCCAAAATGAATGAGAAAATGTCTCATTGAAAGAAGGTATAGGCAAATATTCTTGCATTTATACTAGAATTTGAGTAAGAGTAACACACTTATAATCATATTTTTTTTAAAGGGGGAATTTCATACTCCTTCAAAGATGTGGGGAGATTTTGGACAGCAGCGATGACTCAGTGACTCAAATAATGCCTTGTAAGAAAACGTTGACTCTTTTTTTTTTTTTTTTTTTTTGAGACAGAGTCTCACTGTGTCACTCAGGCTGGAGTGCAGTAACACGGTCTGGGCTCACTGCAACCTCTGCCTTCCAGGTTCAAGTGATTCTCCTGCCTCAGCCTCCTGAGTAGCTGGGAATGCAGGTGCATGCCACCACACTTGGCTGATTTTTGTGTTTTAAGTAGAGAGGGGGTTTCGCCGTGTTGACCAGGTTGGTCTTGAACTCCTGACCTCAAGTGATCCACTTGCCTCAGCCTCCCAAAATGCCGGGATTATAGACGTGAGCCACTGTGCCTGGCCAAAAGGTTGACTCTTTGGAGTCATTTATAAATTTCTGTTGTTCTCAGTCCCGTTTTGAGGCCAAGATGCTCTGTCTTTAGGGACATTTCCTATTTTAAAAAATAGATACTGAGGTATGAAGCAAAAGTGATGATGTACCAATAAGTTGTGTAACATAAACACAAGTGACAGTATGCCCACAAAAGAGCCGTATGAATTTGAAAAGATTTTAGGATACGTCGGAATATGCTAATTTAATTTAAGTGAAGCAAAGCACATTCTACCAGTTGGTACCTGATGTCTGTATTCAAATGATTAGTGACATAGATCAAACCTTTTAAGTTCAATACCGCCTCTCTGCTTCCCCCTTCCCTGCAGAAATCTCCTTTTTGAGCTTCCCAGTTTGCTAAGTGTCAACTGCAGCTTTCCAGCTACTGAAGTCAAACCCTTTCGAGTCACCCCTGACTCTTGTCTTCCACTCACACCCCACATCCAGTTCATTGGCAAATCTTGTCAGCTGGACCATGACAAAAATATCCAGAATCTGAGTGCTTGGCTCCACCTCCATTGTTGCTACCCTTGTGTCAGCCGCTGTCATCTCTCATTTGGACAATCATAGTTGCCTCCTGACTGGTTTGTCTGCTTCTGCTCTGACCACACCATCTTCCACCCACTCCCTGCTCTAATCTGTTCTCCACCTGGCATCTGGAATGATCTTCTTGGAGCCCTGGTGACATCACGTCACTCTTCTACTATTTTATTCTGAATATAACCCAAATTTTCATCATCGTGTACAAGACCCATGTCCGATCTTGGGCCCTGGCCACTGCTCTGAACTAATTTTCTGCCATTCTGAGTACATCTATCCACTCTCACCATTTCCGGTTCCTTTGCTTTACTCAAACTTTCCAAGAATGCTTCCCCCAGGGCTTTGCACACACTGTTACCCCATCCTGGATTACTCCTGCCACCCCAGATATTTGCTTAGCTAAGTGCCATTTTTCTTTATGTTTCAGTGGGCCTGCAGCATATTCAACATTGGAGCCCAAGACTAATTCTGATTCACCCTCTCTTAAGTGGAACGGTGCTCGGTTAGTTTCTGCTAATGTTGAAATAAATCATCTTACAGCTAGAGGCCATAATGGTAGGGTTAGTCATGTGAACCCTTGTATGGTGATGAGGGTTGATAAAGCAAATGATCCACTTATCTAGAGAACTAACAGGAGGATGATTGCTAGGGGAACTTTGTATGGAATTGTTTGGGCTACTGCTTGAAGTGCTCTAATGAGTACATATTTTGGATTGAATGTCCAATGCTCAGGTGACTCCCTCTCTAACTACTAGAGAAAAAAGAGCACCCCTTTCCTGACCGTCTTTTTTCTCTGCATTTTTTCCTTCATACCACCTGGTACCACTTCAGATATTATATATTGATTTATTTATTTGGCTCAGTCTGCAAGCCCAGCAAGATCAGAGATATTAGCTGTTTTGTTGACTGTTCTATCTCTGGCTCTTAGAATAAGCATTCAGCAACTATTTGGAGAGGGGATAAAATGGCCAAATGAATATTTTAAAAATGAGGACCACATGCATAAATATATGTAAGTATAATTATTTTTATAAAATAAAATTCTCTTTGGGAAGGCTTTCAAGAAGATTCTTACATTTTTGGTGATGTTTTGATATGTTTCGATGGCATTAAAGCATAGCTGAAAAAATACTCTGAAGTGGAAGCATTCTCAGTATTTTTTTTTTTTTCCTGGTACAGAAGGAAAGAAGTTTCCATGATTTCTCAGTGGCTTTGAAATTTAGGGTCCCCTTTGAAATGTGTGCTCTGCTGGGCTCTGGTGAGAAGGTGCTGATTGACTATAAAAAGTAGAGCGATGAAAATTGTTAGTGCTTTTAACAGTAACAGTCCATCATATGCATTTGTTTAAATTCCATCCTAGAAATTGAAAAGAATTTTATAACAATACTAGTTAGGGGTAAGATGAAGAAAGGAAATGTTTATAAATATTTAGAAATGCTATTTTTCTTCTGGATGTTGTTGATTCTTTTGAATTTATTTTATTTACTTTTAAAAACAAAATGTAGTTAAAATATTTTGGTTCAAGATCATCTTCCCAATACCACTGCTATAAGGGACTATTTTAAGGATTGATTTTTCTTTTTTAATGTTTCAATGGATAAATAATATTGTACATATGCATGAAGTTCCAAGGAATGTTTTGATATATACACCATATAGTAATCAGAATGTGGTAATTAGCATATTCATCATCTTGAACATTTATCATTTCTTTGTATTGGGAACATTAAACATCCTTCTTCTAGCTATTTGAAACTACATAATATATTCTTGTTAACTATAGTCATCCTACAGTGCTATAGAACGCTAGAATTTATTCCTCCTGTCTAGCTGTAATTTACATGATAAAATGTGTTATGTCCCAGAAAAATGTCCTTTAATATTTGGCTGTCTCCCTGCGGTCGGAGTGGGGTGTGTGGCAGTGGTGTCCTGTGGTGGCCGGAACCCTGAACTGGAGGACGAGACATTGGACTTAAGTCCCAATGCTCTCACAACTTGGTCTGGGTTATCAAAGAGGTCATTTAACCTTATTAGGCTTAAATTTTGCATCTGTGGTAAGAATGGCGCAGAACAAGAAGCAGATATTTTATATTTCCTCAGCTAAGTGGCCTAAATAAACTTTTTTTCTTTCTCTTCTTTCTATGTGTAAGATTGTGTTTATGTTCTGAAAGGGGTCTGTTTTACTTTATGAATTAAGTAGTTGGGCAGTTATGAGAGTCACAGGTTTTGTTCCTTCTTTCGAGTTAGAGGAAGTTCTGATTGTTAGGACAAAGGGTTGAACAATCAACTCATTTCGTTAAGGCAAAAGTACAAGGTTTTCACCATTCACATTTGGTTTTCATGGGCATTAATATGTGAGCCTTCTCCTTTCAGTTTTTGTCATCATTTTGGTTATCTGTTTCCCGTGGTATTTTCCCATCTTACTTTGTTCAGTATTTTCTTTTCTTATATGATTATTTTGGACTTTCTTTACTTTTCAGTCTACTTCCCAATGTATTAAATTACCAAAGCTTTTTCATTTTACATCTCTACTGTATTACTTTGATTTAAGAACAGAGGTTTTTATTTAACCTTTACCCAATTTTGTTTTGATTCATGAATAGTATTACTTGAAATTATCTTCACTGCCTTTTGGTATTAGATTCGCTTAACTTATATTTTATTTGACACACAGCTCCTTTAGTGGAAAGGATCCTGATGATTTCAGCTTATTTCACTGGGAGGTTTCCTTTGATCTTTGTGTTTGCCTCTATTTCATTGCCTGCAATGTATATCTGCTTTCCGGTATTACTTTGTGTTTCTTTGGTTTTCCTTGACTTGCAGTTTTCTGGTATCGCAAATACTGGCGTGTGCTTGCAATGTCACCTGGTGTTTACCTGCCTCGATTTGAACTTGTGTTCAGTTTTGCTTCAGGTATACTATGTGTTTCTGTTTTCCTCTGGAAAACATAAAAGGATATGGGAGTATGATGGGGAATGAAAAACAGATGCACTTTTCAAAATAGACATTTTCAGCTTTCCAACCTCATGACCTTTCCCATTTTGCTGTGAGAGAATCCTGTGGGGATGCCCTAGTCCTGCCTTAACTGACTGAAAGTGAGTTTCGAATTTTGTGGCAGTTTAACCCACCCTCGCCAGGCTGTACTTCCAGCATTTCATCCCATGTAATATGTATTCAAGAGCTGCAAGAGATGCCTCAGTACATTCTGGAACTCTCAGTTTATTGTCCATAGCATTTTCAAGAGGGCAGTGCACCAATTGTGCAGCCAATTGCCCTGGTGTTTTACTGGTACCCATGACTCCATCTGCTCAGTCACCAAACATTTATCTTGTATCTCGTATGCATGAGATACTGGGAACACAAAAATACAATAAACAGTTACTGTTTTCAGAGAACTCACATTCTGGTGGGTGAACCAGTTGCGTAAAACCATTGCGCTCAGGAAAACATTGTGGAGTATTGCATAGGGTTAGAAATAGCCAAGTAAAGGCCAGGCATGGTAACTTATGCCTGTAATTCCAGCACTTTGGGAGGCCAAGACAAGCAGGTTACTTGAGGTCAGGAGTTCGAGACTAGCCTGGCCAACATGGCAAAAACCCTTCTCTACTAAAAATACAAAAATTACCTGGTTGTCATGGCAAGCACCTGTAATCACAGCTACTCAGGAGGCTAAGACATGAGAATTGCTTGAACCCAGGAGGTGGAGGTTGCACTGAGCTGAGATCACACCACTGCACTCCAACCTGGGTGACAGAGTAAGACCGTGTCTCAAAAATAAATAAATAAATAAATAAATAAATAAAATAAAATAAAATAAAAAGAGAGAGAGAGAGATAGCCAAGTAGAGAAATGGGAAAGGAATGTTCTAGGCAGGAAAAGGGCAGATGAGAGAGAGCATAGCACATTGGGAACTTGGTATAGTTCAGCACATCTTGAGGCTGTGTGTGTAGATGGGCTGAAGAAGAAGTCTGGAACTAGAGTGTGGGCAGTGCTGAACCCCAATCTCTGCAGAGATAGGGCTCAAGGGAACATGGTCCCAGCACACTTTCCTTGGATTTTATCCTGTAGGAGACTTAAACGCTATTTAGCGGACCAATGACCTAGACTTGGAGTTGAGCGGAGTCTCTTCCGTGGAGGTTTAATCCATTCATGGAGCTTTTCTAAGAATCTGGTCTGCGTTGTTTAGATTTTCACCGAGAAATGGACTCCTCAGGCATCAAGAGACCTTCCCAGTGGTTCGATAGAGGGGCTAATGATGTAGAAATAGTATGGGTAGATTTTTTTTTTCAAATATTGCAACCTCTCTTATTGTGAGCATTTGTTGTTTATGCAGAAGAGCAGAAACACTGAAATTAGATAACCAGAAAAACCTATTAGAAAATACACTCCTAGAAAAGGAAACTTTAGCACGCTGTTGGTGGGAATGTAGATTGGTAGACCCATTATAAAACAGTATGGAAGTTCCTAAAGAAATTAAAAATAGAACTACCATGCAACTCAGCAGTTCTTCTTCTGGGTATATACCCAACCCAAAGTAGATGAAATCACCACCTTGTAAATATATCTGTACTCCCATGTTCATTGCATCTTTATCGTAATAGCCAAGATATGGAAACAACTTAAATGCCCATCAAAGGATGAATGGGTAAAGAAAATGTGGTAATGATACACATACAATGGAATATTGTTTAGCCTTTAAAAAGGAGACCCCGCCGTTTGCCATAATATGGGTGGACCTAGAGGACATTATACTAAGTGAAATAAACCAGACATAGAAAGAAAAATATTGCATGATCCCACTTATATGTGGAATCTGAAAAAGAAAGGTCAAATTTACAGAGATAGAAGATAAAACAGTGGTTACAATGGGGTTGGGGGGGTGGGGAGATGTAACTCAAGTGATACAAAGTAGCAGATATGTAAGATAAACACATCTAGAGATGTAACATATAGCATGGGGACTGTAGTTAATAAAATTGTGTTAGAGATTTTTGTTAAATAAGTAGATTGTAGCTGCCCTTGTCTCTGTCACACAAACACACGCAACTGTGTCAGATGGTAGGTATGATAATTTGCATCACTATAGTAACCATTTTACCACCTATTATGTATCCCATAACATCATGTTGTAAACTTCAAATATTCATGAGATTTATTTAAGAAAAAGAAAATACACTCCTGATTTAGAACTATGTATCTTCATTTAAAATAAACTCGCTAGTGTTTCTATTTTAGCCACTGCTTCAGTTTTCTGACTACTGATTGGTCACCCTTCAAGATCACTCCCCAGTCCAACTCCTTGCTAGCCTGACTTCTGTAAAGAATGTGCAGTCAGCAAGAGAATTTCAAAATTTCAGTTGTACTTCCCAACTATCTTTGAGTGTTATTTCCAAACTGAATTTGAGAAGTTGGTTTAAATTTGTCCCAAAAATGCTCTTGTGTTTAAATTTGTCCCCTTTGAAATGTGTGCTCTGCTGGGTTCTGGTAAGAAGGTGCTGTCTTCATTTAAGTTTAGGAAGATATGAAGAATTGATGATTGAAATACTAAATGTCTGTGATGAACCAGGCACGGTGGCTCGAGCCTACAATCCCAGCACTTTGGGAAGCCGAGGTGGGTGGATCACTAGAGGCCAGGAATACAAGACCAGCGTGGCCAACATGGTGAGACCTGGTCTCTCCTAAAAATACAAAATTAGCTGAGTGTGGTGGCACGCACCTGTGGTCTCCACTACTTAGGACGCTGAGGCAGGGGAATAACTTGAACCCAGGAGGTGGAGGTTGCAGTAAGCCAAGATTGTGCCACGGCACTCCAACCTGGGTGACAGAGCAAGAATCTGCCTTAAAAATAAATAAATTTCTGCAATGAATCTAATCATTAGAAAAATGAATTATTTCTTTATAATGTAAACTCCAATTTGTAGGCTATCACATGATTATATTTTACCATCTAGTCTGTACATCTAGCCTGTGAAAAAACAGACATTATACATTGTTAGCAAGTATTCGTTCATTCTATTACTTCCCTGAGAAAAAGTTTTGGGCTTCTGATTGAATTTGAAGCCCTTAGAGAAACTTGTATTCCTAGTCTGAATAGAAATGGAATGAAAGAAATGTCATACGTTTTCTCTTCTGAGTGTGAAGTTGGGGAAAGGATCAAATACTAATGAATAGCACTTGTTCTAGAATGCACATGTGTCTTTCATCAATTTGCCAAGATTCAGTCAAAAGGTTCCGTATGTGTGTGAAGGAGAAACATCTGATACTTAAAGTGGAAACAATAAAACATTAAAAATATATTTCCTGTGAGACTGAGTTGATTTGGAGAAAGAGAAGTTTTGATCATCAGGAAGGATATAAATGTGGCTCTAGCGTGTATGTCAAATGAGAAAACTTTTTGGGAAGAGCTTCATAAACTGTAAAGTGACATGCATGTAAAGGAGAAAATAGATATTCCTGCTTATCGGATGGTTGAACATTAGCAAATGAAATGAAAGTAGTCGTTTTTGGTTTATATAGATTAAAATCAATGTCCAAGTTGGATCAGAGACTGAACAGATATGCATACTTACCTGTCTGTCTCATGTGCAAAACAGTAGAGTCATAATGTGATCTCCGCAGTCACAAATTTCCCTGCTTTTCTCCCACTTTCCATTTCAGTCAGGTGCCCCACATGAAGCCCTAGGCATGTAGGTCATGGGAATCGGTTCCCGACTTTAGAGGAACTGTTTAAAATTTCCACGTGCTGGAAATAATACAGTGGGGAAATAGCGTATGAATTTTCTGCATTTTGCTTGCCCATTATCTGTGGCCCTGGCTCTTGGTCATGTATTTCATGCCCTGTGGCCAGATTTGCTACTTCTTACTGCCTGATCCTTCCCTCTAGTATTTCTGATATGCCCATGCTAATTTTTTTTTTTTTTTTTTTTTTTTTGTAATTAGAAACAGGGTTTTGCTCTGTCCTCTAGGCTGGAGTGCAGTGGCACAATCCTAGCTCACTGCATCTCTAACTCCTGAGCTCAAAGGATCTTCCTGCCTCAGCCTCTGGAATCACTGGGAGGACAGGCATCCTCCATCATGCCTGGCTAGTATTTTTTGTTTTGTTTTGTTTTGTTTTTTGCAGAGATGGGTCTTGCTCTGTTATCCAGACTGGTTTTGAACTCCTGGCCTCAAGTGATTCTCCCATCTCAGTCTTTTGAGTTGCTGGGATTACAGACATGGAACCACTGTGCCTATATTTTTCATTCTCGTCCTGGATCTTATTCTTGTGCCATACCTCACCCGTGTGTGTTAAACTTGTCTACTGTTCTGTCAAGTTCTTACCTTGCTCCTGTCTAACTATCCCTACGATTGTGTACAGTCAACCTGTTGACTTCCCTACATGGCAGGGAATCTTCATACCTGCCTGTTTGTTCAGACCCACATAGAGAATTTGTGCTCTCTGAGACCCAGGCAGTCATTGACACTTACTTTCTTATGTTTCTGTATCTTCAAATCATGTTGGGGACACATTGAGTCAGTTTTATATATATCTATTTGTTGGAAAATATATATGTGCTCATTCAGCAATTTAATCAGCACCAAGATATGCCTATTTATGATATTTAGTGCGGCTTGTTACTTAGGATGTCTAGTGTAAAACTACATGTGAGAACTCCTTATGGATTGACGGTATTGTCTAAGGGTCAGTATTAGAATACACTAGTTCAGGAAAAACCAAAGGCAATGCCATTTTAAGTCTTTAAAAAAATGTTACATGCATTGATCCAATAAGTATTTCCAGAATATCCTCTGCAGTGGAATAATGACAATTTATTTCATTGTACTTGAGTAATGAATCTTCATATTAAATATTGATTTATACAACATGGGCAGTAGTATTCACTGAGGAAAATTGCGATTTGTTGTGAGCTGACTCTTCAGTCATGGCATGATTTGCATCTACAAGCTAGTCTTAGGGACAGGGATACATGAGTGGAAATAGCATCTCTGTCTACCTGCCAGTTGTATGCTCTGAATTGCTTTCATCTTATCAAAGAACTGCCCGAAGTCATGGAGTTCTTGTCAGGAAGCTACATATGTATCTGCACTGTACATTCCTTTCTTTTCTTTTTGTCTTGTTTTGGGGGATGGCTCACACGTGTTCATGGGCACACAAACGTACCATATGGATTTTGTGCCATGAGAATAATTATTAAAGACTCTATAATTTGGGGAAGAAATTATTTTCTTTTCCCTCCCTGACAATTCTGCTTATATTTGTAGTTTGAATTATAGTTACAACTTGGAGAGTTTATCCTAAGAGAGCTAAAATGAGAAACAAATCTGAGGGAACAAAATGGAAGTTGCAATTCAAATCTAAATGTAGGAGTAAATGGGCTAGATTATTCTGAAGTAAAATAGCAGAAATTCTAAAATCTAAAGCTATCTAGTTGTATTTAAACCATATTATGGTTTAGCTCAGTTCTGTTGGAACATTTGCAGAGTAATTTTTTCTAGAGAAAAAGCAGTTGGCTTCAAAATGTACTGATTTTCTTGATTTTTGAGGCTAATCAAGTTTAACTGGTGGATAATTACAAATACAACTAATGTTGTGTGTTTTTTCAATATTTAGGAACTGCAGATTCCCCAAAATAATATTTTAGAGAAGTTCTTTTTTTTTTTCTTTTTTTCTTTTTTGAGACTGAGTTTCACTCTTGTCGCCCAGGCTGGAGTGCAATGGTGCTATCTTAGCTCACTGCAACCTCTGCCTCCTGGGTTCCAGCGATTCTCCTCAGCCTCCTGAGCAACTGGGATAACAGGCGCCCACCACTATGCCCCACTAATTTTTGTATTTTAGTAGAGGTGGGATTTCACTATGTTGACCAGGCTGGTCTCGAACTCCTGACCTTAACTGATCCGCCTGCCCCAGCCTCCCAAAGTGCTGGGATTACAGGCATGAGCCACCACACCCAGCCTAGAAGTTCTTATTTGAGACAACTAAGTCAAATATATCAATGAAATGCTGAAATGTAATGTCTGCATGTGTAGTTTAAAAAGTACAAAGTACATATGTTTCCTTTTGCAGTTAACAGGCAATAAAGAATCTTTAATCCATTAATATTTTATTTAAGGAATGTTATAAACCTGGTTGTTTATATTTAGGGAAGAAAATGGTTAAAGATCTCTTGGAATTAATTGTATTTTCAACTAAATCTTCATATGTCGATGGCAGCATTGCTTATTCTAATAGTGATGGTGGGAGGTCTTTTTCAGGCGGCGTTGTACACAATGACTTTGAAGATTGTTAGGTGCCATCATTATGAGGCTATTGTTACTCAGTGGGAATGTGGTTGAAGTCACATTAGGAGATGTGATATTGAACATAGGCTTGAAATTTATCATGCAAGATAAGGCGACTAAATAATTGCCCTTGGATAAAATAGGTTGGTATCGGCAATGGGAAAAAGAAACAAAAATTAAATAGGCACACACACACACACAATGCACACGCACACACTCTGTCTCCCCAGAGACCTGTCAGATGCTAAAATGACTCTTACAATAAATCTAAAAGTCATTGCTTCGGAAATGATGCTACTTTATTTGAGCTTGCTTTTCCAAAAGTAGATGAATTGCTGACTCTATATTCTTCCAGAGATGTTTTAGCATACTTCATCAACCACAAACACACAAACTTCTAGTTGGATGTTTACCACACATATGCACACAAATTAGTGACTATTATAGAGTAACCTCTATGAGCCTAACAAGCCTGGCTGGCACATATCCCGTGCATTTAGACTCATTTTTCTTTACCTTTCCCTCCTTCTCACTTCTACTGCCCCAACGGGGAAGGGTTGACTGCCTCCTTTTCAAATTTCAGATCCAGTCTTAGTCCTAGAAGCTTCTCTGCTCACCATACCATAGTGTGCTTACACATTTCTGAATTCGCAGTGGTTATTTTGAAAGGAATCTCACACTGTTTTGTCATTTCTTCTGTAATAATTTGGGTTTAGTATAGTCAAGAGTTTGGGTTCTGAAGTCAGATTTTTGGCATTAAATTCTGGCTCCCCCTTGTTTCTGATATTTGACCAAGTTACTTAATCTGCTAACCTTCAGCTCCTTCGTTGGTGAAAAGAAGATTGTGGTGGCGATTACGCCAACTAAAACATGCAACATGCTAAGCGCAGGGCTGGAACATTGTAAGGAAGCAAACTGAACATCCCAAATTGCAGGAAACTAAGGATGTCCTGAAAAGCAGATTTAAGAGCTAAACTAGTAAAATCTTGAGCTAATGGGGTTGTAAGCATTTAACTTATATTATCAAATTTTTATTGTATGCAGATTCCGTATTCCTGGGGAAGTAGAGTCTTATGTTACCTCTTTCCCCCCCTAACTTTCACAGGGGTACACACCTGAGTGCTTAAATACTTTTATGTAGGTTGCATTTTCTTATAAAGATTTACAGGTTGCACAATATGAATGTACTTAATGTCAAACAACTGTACAGTTAACAATGATTTAAATGATACATTTATGGTATGTATATTTCACCACAATAAATAGATTTGCAATCTTAAAGTAATAATGGCGATAATTGTTTTATTACTATAAGTAGTATTTATTTCTGTAGTATGGTCAGCAGTAAGCAGGATATAGTATATACTATGAATAGGTTATATTATAGGAATAGAAATAAAATTTAGCTAAAACTAGAAAATTAAAACAAAGATAATATGAGAGTCTAGAAGAAGAGAATTGATTATTAGGATCCTAGCGTTGGCTTGACAGAGAATTTTTGATTTTGCAAAGATGTTTTAGGCTGCACACTTCCTCTTTCCTCTCAGCTGATGACCATTAAGTCCTGCTCTGCTCCACCCCAAAGAAATGGGGTCCACTCCCCCTTGCTGCCTTGTGGCACTGGCTTTCCCAGTAATGTTGCATGCTAACCTCCAAATTATTCTACAATGAGCTTTTTCTTGACTTGGATTTCTTCCTGCAGTCCCAGGCTGTTTCCTGAGGCCCAGGTTCAAACATTTGCCTCCACAGATATTGGAAACAAGGCACTGGGGGAAAAGAGGGAATTGGGGAATAGTGTGTTTAAAATAGAGCCACATATGCCCCTAAATTCCTGTCAAATGGGGGCGAATGAAGCCAGCCAGTTCAGTAGGTCTGCATTGTGGCTGCTCATTTGAAAAAAATAAGACACCAGCCAGGCATAGTGGCTCATGCCTGTAATCCCAGCATTTTGGGAGGCCAAGGTGGATTGATGGCTTGAGCCCAGGAGTTTGAGAACAGTCTGGGCAATGTGGAAAAACCCCATCTCTATGAAAAACACAGAAACACTAGCTGGGTGTGGTAGCATGCACCCGTAGTCTCAGCGACTTGGGAGGCTGTGGTGGAAGGATCACTTGAGCCTGGGAGATGGAGGCTGCAGTGAGCTGAGATGGCATCTCCAGCCTGGGTAACAGAGCCAGATCCTGTGTCGAAAAAAAGAAAAATAAGACACTATTATGCAATTTCCTTTACCGCCACCCTAGAGTCTGATTTATTGTAGTTGGTGTGGGGGACCTGAGCGTAGTACATTTGAAAAGATCCCAGGCGATTTTCATATGCAGTCAGAGTTGAAAACACTGCAAGTAACTGATTCTTCCTCTGTCCTCAGTCCTTAATCTCCTGTCCTTCCTTTCCAGGGTTTGTTGCTCCTGCTGAAACTGAAGATTTCGTATATAAGACAGTAATGATTGTTTTTATTTTTAAATGATTCCCAAAGCTTGAGCTTGATTGTTTTGTATCACGACGATTAGGCATGTCTTTAAAACTTGGTGGTTTTAACTCAATTATAGAACACTTCATTTTTATATTGAAGTCTGTGTATTCTTAGTTTATTACGCAGTAAGCCTATTTCTTAGGCAGTTCCCTATTCAGAGCTTATAATTAAGAATCTGCAAACTAAAGTCTAGAGGCAATCTGGCTTGCTTCTGTATCCTGCAGGGAAGGAAAAGGGGTTTCGGTAGTGCTAAGAATCCTTTCAGATTACAAAACAGCATCTTGTTTCTAGATTATGTATAAGCTTTGTGGATTTAGCTCCCGCTTATGGCTTGTGATCAAATGTGAATAGGACTTGAGGCTTTGACATGAAACTCTCAGTGACACGTGTAAAAGCAATTTGAGCAGAAAGGTCCACACCATGGCCCTATGTTATAACCAAGCAGCACAGCCACCTTACTCATGGACTAGACAGGATTTTTTTTTTTTTTTTTGAGACGAAATTATTTTGCTCTTGTCACCCAGGCTGGAGTGAAATGGCACGATCTCAGCTCCCTGCAACCTCCTCTTCCCAGGTGCAAGCAATTCTCCTGCCTCAGCCTCCTGAGTAGCTGGGATTACAGGTGCCCACCACCACGCCTTTTGTATTTTTAGTAGACATGGGATTTCACCATGTTGGCCAGGCTGGTCTCAAACTCCTGAGCTGAAGCAATCTACCTGCCTCGGTCTCCCAAAGTGCTGGGATTATAGGCGTGAGCTACCGTGCCCGGCCAGGACTAGACAGGATTTAACTAGGCTCTAGTTCATTATTTAATACTTTTTTCATAACTAGCAGATATTCGTACTTTCTCTTTTAGCAATTCCTCTCTGATTGTCTCAATAGGGGTTCTTTGTCCTAAAAAGAAAAACAAAACCTCATTAAGTTCTTTGACGTGCATTAGCTGATAAAACAGTAGTCAAGTATTAGAAAATATGACAATAATTGCATTGTATCCTAGACTCTTTATTGGGAAATTTCTGAATGGTGATTTTCTCCCTTTTTCTGGGTTTTTTCAAAAAGTAAGCCCATAAAAAAAAACTCAGATTATTTTCTCTTTTCACATTACATCTGTAGTTAGTCCATAAAGTACTATTTTTTCTCTCCCTTCCTTCCTTCCTTCCTTCCTTCTTTCCTTCCTTCCTTCCTTCCTTCTTTCTTTCTTTCTCTTTCTTTCCTTCCTTCCTTCCTTCCTTCCTTCCTTCCTTCCTTCCTTCCTTCCTTCTTTCCTTCCTTCTTTCTTTCTATTCAGAATTTGGCCATAGACTGTATCTCTATAGTCATTGAGGGGCCTTCAAAACCTTCCCCTTATCTTTGATGACTTGAAACCTTAACTGTGGCTTCACTACACAAATAATTTTTCTGCTGCCTTCCTGTTCAGTCTCTCAGCCTCTGTTGTATTTTGTTCTGTAAAGTGGGAATGGTATCTGTTTTAGATAGTTGTCGCAGTAATTAAATGATGACATACAAAGCACCATGCACACCAAGGACACTTAATCATATTCTCTTCTTTCACGCACTCTGCGTACATCCCCGACAGTGAACTTCCTTTTGAGTACTTTTCAACCTTTATTGTGGGTACATTTCTTCCTTTAATTTCCTCTGATCTTTGTGTATTTACATATATGTCCTCTTTTTTCCAGTTTTAGATTTGGTAAGCCTCTTAAAATGTTCTTAGCAGGGTTCCGTGGCTCACACCCGTAATCCCAGTGCTTTGGGAGTCTGAGACAAGAGGATTGCTTGAGACTGGGAATTTGAGACCAGGTTGGGCAATGTAGCAAGATCCTGTCTGTAGGGAAAAAAAAAAGAATTAGCTGGGCATAGTGGCGTATGTCCAGCTACTTGGGAGGCTGAGGCAGGAGGATCACTTGAGTCCAGGAGTTTGAGGCTGAAGTGAGCTGTGATCACACCACTACTCTACAGCCTGGGTGACAGAGTGAAACCCCATCTCAAAAAACAAAACAAAACAAAAAAACTTTTCTTCCTCCCTTTCCATCTTCTCCTTTATGATCTTCACATGCATTCACTTCTTTATCTTGGTTTTATCTCTTTCCATTTTAATAATAAACATTAAACAGAAAATGTTAGTGTAGGCTATCTGTGGAAGTACTTTATTGTACAGTAGAAGAGATATTTTGATATTATAAATATTGTAGAATATTCCAAATAGAGCCTGAAATGCTAAGAGCTTCAGTCAGCTTCTAGATCTTTGGTCAATAAATCTTACCAATGTGAAATGAAAGTTGAGTCACACTTGTGTGTATTTTCATTGACTTAGTATAACTAAAACTATTATTTGTGGCCTTAATGTTGTTGAAATAAAACAACCTGTCAAACTCAAACTCCTTGGTTAGAAAGGCCATTGTCCCCCATCTGTAGCAATGCTAATGGTACCTGATTACTAGTTTAATAAACAGGGCACTATGCTTTTACTCTTAGGTTAAGAAGCCCTTGTTTGTTGCCAAATTAACTTAACATCTTGTTTTTTAAAAAATCCTTTGATTCCACATGTTCATGGAAGAAATCTCATACATGGAATAGCTATCTTTCAACCAAATTCTCAATGAACCCAATGTAAAGCCATTGCTTTAGATTTCCTTTTCCTTGTTTCACCTAAGTTTCAAAAAAAGGCATTCATGTAGCGTAACAATAGAAAAGCAGTGTTTATGCAAAGTCTTCTTAAATTGCCATTTGCTTTTACTAAGTTGGTTTCTTTAGGCTTTCAATTATGTTTGTCTGTTTTTTTGTTTTTTGTTTTTTTTTTTTTGGAGACAGAGTTTCACTCTGTTGCCCAGGCTGGAGTGCATGCAGTGGCATGATCTCGGTTCGTTGCAACCTCCTCCTCCCGGGTTCAAGTGATTCTCCTGCCTCAGCCTCCTGAGTAGCTGGAATTACAGGCGCACGCCACCACGCCCAGCTTATTTTTTGTGTTTTTAGTAGAGCTGGGGTTTCACCATGTTGGCCAGGCTGGTCTCAAATTCCTGACCTCCCGTGATCTGCCTGCCTCAGCCTGCCAAAGTGCTGGGATTACAGATGTGAGCCATCAGTTATGGCTTTTTATAACCCCTGTAGGAGTTCCCTAAAAACTCTTTTATTGTTCCAAGTATAAGGTAGATAAGTAGGTTTTATAATATCAAAGAAACTTTTTAATAAGTAATTCAGCTAGAGGGCAAATGGGAATAATCAATAAAGGCATGAAGATAAACTGCAAGGGCTAGACAGATGGTTATATTTACTGGAAAGTTTCTCTTTCTAAACTCTCTTCCTTGCTCTCTCCAACATATACACATTTAGGACTAATACATTACTTTCTTTTCTTGCTATATTTGACAGTAGCACAGGTTCCCTTTGAAAGTCAGATATAAGTAAGGAGTAGGCATAAATATACCTTTTTTGTGTGTGTGTGTGTGTGTATATATATATATATATATATATATATAAAGCGATCTTGAGATAAGGTCGCTCTCTGTCACCCAGGCTGGAGTGTAGTGGTGAGATCACATGACAGCCTTTACCTCCCAGGTACAAGCAATCCTCCCACCTCAGCCTTCCAAGTAGCTGGGATCACAGGCATGTACCACCACACACAGCTATTTTTTTAATTATTATTGTTATTTTTAGTAGAGATAGAGTCTTGCTATGTTGCTCAGGTTGGTCTCAAACTTCTAGGCTCAAGCAGTCCTCCTGGTTTGGCCTTCCAAAGTGCTGGGATTACAGACCTGAGCCACCATACCCAGCATACTTATTTTTTGAAAGCCAAAATGAGAGAACATTGTTAAGCACCATTCTTGAATTGTCAGTACTTAACGGGCACTAAGCTGGGACTGCGATGTATAAACGAGGTGAACCTCAATGTATTACAGAGTATGAGGTAACCTATTTTCCCAAGTTTTTCAGTGTCCATTCCTGAAAGTTTTCCCTAAACATTTCAAGGTGGCTGTGCTTACCTCTACACATCAAAACTTAAAGTTCGTAGTTAAATGGTATGACAATGAATTCGAATTTAATTTTTATAAATTTACAGAGATGTTTATATTTAATCTTTAAAACTTTACAAATAGATTCAAGTAGTAATTAATGAAGCCATGAGTTGTTTAAATGGTTAAAAACCAGTGCAAGACTAACAGTCTGGGGTATGCAGCCTGAATAATTTAATTGGAAATAACCCTGAGTAGCCAGTGACATTTTGTTAATTGGGTAAAAGGCCAGGTGCCCAGGCCCATCCGTGCTCCAGGAGAGCAATTGTTTCTGTCACCCCTTTCCTTCCTGGCATGCCTTGAACATAGCGGATAGTAATAATTATTGTTACCATTTGTGAAGGCTTACTGTGTGCCAGGAAATGCAGTGTGCTCTGTGCACACATTAACTGATCAATATTTGCTGAGAGGAGAGGCAGTGAATGAATAAATGGTCAGTGCTTCCAGATTCTAATACATAGAAAAGCCTCCTTACTCAGCTAATTAAGAGGGCCTGGAGACCTATGGGAATTTCATTCTTTTTTCTTCGTGAGTGGATTTTGACAATATCCTTAATATCTCTTGACATCAAATACTTAAATTTTGTTGATAAAGTTAAAAAGTGTTCTTTTCTAAGTAATATTTAATCATGTTTTAATGACTATAATATACTATAATTCAAGTGGAGATCTTGGCTATTTCTTTTTGGTCCCCTATCTGGACATAAAGCATAATTTGTAATAACTTTATAAGATAAATTCACTCAAGAACTATTTTAAAAATCCCCTTTCAATCTAATATAATTATCATCTGGAGAACATATTAAATGACTTGTAATTTTCTGATGATTAAACTTATTTAAAGTATTGATGATCTCACTTATCATTAGAGTGAATTTTCTATTTATAAAATATTAATTATTCATAGCACCCAGAATTAAATCTTATTTCTTTTACTATAAAAACTGTTCTGAATAAATCAACCCATTATAATTACTTTATATACTCAATATGATTAAACAAAAATGGCAAACTATTATGTATTTTATAGCACATATGACATATAAATATACTAATGTAGCATATAAATTATTCAAAAGACAATGAAGGGCCTGCTATGAAAATACCCTCATATATAGCTCATGTTTCTGGCGACAGGTAACTTAAATACGTTCACAGAGAAACACACAAGCTTATGTCTGCTGATTCTGTGGGATTTTAAAATCTAGTTTCTGTGTTGGCTTCTCTAGAATTTTGAGCTCTTCAAAACATGAACTATGCCTTTTGAATGTCATAATTAGTGGTTTGGAGAGCACAAACTAAATGAATACTATTTTGATATATTTTTTAATATAGAACAATAATATTTATGAAATTCTTTAAGTGGTTTGTTTTCTCGGGCTTTTGTAACATATTTAGCTGACTTACTTAGTCTTGATAAGTCAGCTGAATATCACTTATTCATAAAACAAAGACGTCGTATATTCTGAGTAAATGTTTCTTTAAAGGGTGTAGACTTTTTAACTACTGACAAACATATGTTGCTAAACATACATTATGTTTGCCATCTTTGTAAAAGTAACATTCAACTGTATGTCTTGAAATATTGACAGTATCTGTTATATGAGAAATACCCTGTGAAAATGTTTATACTCTGTCATTAAATTCCTTTAAAATTCTTATTTTTCTTTTGGAAAATGCCTAAAAGGATCACATGGTCAAATAAAAACATGATTTCATTAAGGGAGTATGAAAAATTTTTGTTTATGTTTTTAACATAGCATCTGCAATAGAGCAACAAGAATGTTTAAAGTATGTTTAACTGCATGCCAAATTATATTTCCCTAATTACTAAGATTTCTACTAATCTGGAGATCACTTACAACACTGCAACCCAAATTTCACAACACTGAAAAGGCATTTTGTTTCAGAAGCTTCTAGCAGAGCATAACATCACTCTGAGGGCTTGGGATGGGTATTTCGAGGCTAGCTTTAAGGAATCTTTGTGTGTGTGTATGTTTAACACGCAGCACCTGTTCTTCCCGGAGCCTATCAGCAAAGCCATTCCCAAGGCTATGGCTACATGCACCAGACCAGTGTGTCATCCATGAGATCAATGCAGCATTCACCAAATCTAGTAAGTGTCCCTTTGATATGTTCCTCCTTATCTGGTCTTTCCATTTCACCTCAAGCGTGTAAATACACGTGGAATAGAGTTGACTGAATATTGGGTATTTTCATTCAAAGATAAATGATGATGTGTTGCCATTTATACAACTCTTTTGAAGGAAGCAAAAAGCTTACAGAGGTAAACTGTTGAGAAAGGAAGGCAATAATAAGCATTATATAAAACAATAAGGCATCCAAAGAATCTACCAGTACAGTATCCTAGTTGTTGCTTCATGATTGGTACTAGCTGATGATGATCTTTATTCAAGCCTTAGGAGCACAGATATTGATGGTTGTATTTACAAGTTCATCTTAAAATGAACACAAAAGCCTAAATTATGTGGCCAAAATATATCTTCAAATCTCCCATTGGAAATCTTGAAGAACTGGTTCATATATTCAGTGTAAAATTTGGAAGCAGTGTTCAACATTTGCTAGTTATACTTGGCTTCTCATGCGGAAATTTCTTCTACAAGCCCTTGACATAGTCTCTTGGTCTTTGCCTCAACATCTAGAAAACTCTTCTACACTGTCCGGTAACTTGAATTGCTCTAAAATTCTTTGGGTCCCAGCCAGTGTCCTCGGTCTGTGAATATACTTGATTTTGAGATTGTCTGATGTTAATGTTAGCTAAATGCTTAGCCTTAAACAAAAACAAATATAGGAAAACTCATTATAATCATAATATAATAAGTACAATTGAGTATGTACCTTAGCATTCAGAACATTTATATGCTCAATTTCTCCCACAGTGATACAGAAACCTATATAGTGAATATATTATGGGTTTTTTCTTTCATTTGTTTTACATATTTTTAAGAGGAAATAAACACTTTTAGCATCTGCTTAAGAAAAGTACATTGCCAGGAGAGATTTGGACTTCTCTGACATATGACGAGTTTTGTTCTCTGAAGAATATGAAATCACATATAATCTAAGGTTTCTGGGGTTATGTGAAGTTGAGGGGAACTTGGCTTTATTATTTCAAAGCCTACTTTTTGATGGCTAGCTGTTGTATTTAGTGACTTTTCTATCCCTGTTCCAAAAATATTAAGCTTTTTGCTAGACTAGGAAACTTGAGATCAGCACGATGAGATGCTAGGTTTACAGATTTCCAGAGATCCATGTGTTTGAAAACATTCCTAATAGTTACTTTATGTCTGGGTCGATGTGTTGTGATTGGAATTTGTGACTGTAGCTATTTTGGTATTCATCGTATTATCCCTTCTTCCTTTCTCAGAGGACCTACCGAGCCATGTATGATTACAGTGCCCAGGATGAAGACGAGGTCTCCTTTCGAGATGGCGACTACATTGTCAACGTGCAGCCCATTGACGATGGCTGGATGTACGGCACAGTGCAGAGAACAGGGAGAACGGGAATGCTCCCAGCGAATTACATTGAGTTTGTTAATTAATTATTTCTCCCTGCCCTTTGAGCTTTATTCTAATGTATCCTAAACCTAATCTTTTTAAAAGATAGAAGATACTTTTAAGACAACTTGGCCATTATTTTACAATGATGTATCCTTCCTTTGACAATTAGACACACAGGTACCAGGAAGAAGGAATGACCTCTGGGCTGAAAACAGCAGCATTTTCAGTAATTCCTACAAACAAAAATCATTGTGTCTGGACACCTGGTGCTGCTAATTGTGTTCATGGTTTCCTTTGATTGGCTATTGAACCCTTCTGGGAAATGTATTTTTGTAGACTTTACTAGAGATGTTGATTGTCCCTTAAATGTAGCGTGTATATGAAACTTCTTAGCTGTCACTTTGGAATCACCCCAAGCCAATTCTCTTAACTTGGTAATGCAGCCAATAATTTAAAACCCATTTTGCTTTTGAGTCATGAGGCAATTTCCAATATTAGTGAAAATTGCCCAATATAGTAAGTGTAAACAGTGGCAGAAGGACAGGCTGGTTAAAATTATATTGACTGGTGGCCTTAGGGATCTAGAAACTTCTAGTAAACAGAGAAATTTCCTTGTTCCCTAGGCTGACTGGGATCTATTTATTTCTCATTTGTACCAAGGCATCTCCTACTCTCCATTTATATTCTATGGACCCAAGTCTATGCTCCGTTCCACGGAACGCCAGGACCAAATAACTTCACAGCTACTCTGCAAAGGGCAAATTATAATGTCATTGATATAATTTCCCTAGCAGCATTTACCCTGTTGCATGTCATGTAGATTCAAGCTTCTGTAACATAGGCAGCTGCACTGCGCGTTCCTATTATTGAAGCAAAAAGGGTGACTGATACCTAAAAGCCCTTTCTTCCTCTAGTCGCCAGCTCATCAGAAAAACATACTTTGAAAAGTTGCTTGAGATTTTCCTCCTGCATTGCACTCTAGTTTTGAAGGATTTACACCTTAGGAAATAACATGTATAATCTAGTAAATAAGCGATTTAGGTGTTCTGTTGAACAGCTTTGATTAACTTAATGCCATCATTGATTTCAAAGTGAAGAAAATGTAACAGGAGCCAATGAAGCAATGGAAGCTGGAGTGTGACTGGAAAAATACCCGGCAAACAAAGTTACCAATTCCATACAGAGATGATCTAGTGTCTTCTTTTGGAAAATGGTATTCAAATTCTGGAATGGAAATCTAGCCACCAAAACTGGTTAATCAAAAGACGTCCTTTTCCGCCTTCTGGCTTTTATTTTCTAAATCATGTTTAAGGGAATGAAACAGGAATGTCATCAGAGATTTTTCAGTACAGGCCCAAGAGCCTGTTCTCTAAGAAAGAAATCGTTGTCATGTTTTGATTTTCGAATAAGTGACTTTGCAGGCTTTCACTAGCCCTTGCTGGTGGGTCTTGAAATTTCATCCAGAGCCTGCAGTCAAGGTCACCAAGCCACTGGCGCCCATCAGCAAGCCTGTGTCTTTCTGATTGTGCCGTTTACTGTGACCTGCAACAGGGTAGCATTCATTTAGGGTCTGATTTCACAGTTATGATAAAACCGAAAAAGCAAACATTGCGAAAATGTACTAAAGTGTATGGGTTTTGGGGATATCTGCCTTATATGTTATATTCAAGGAAATTAACAAAACATCCTGTAAAACATCTTTTAAGGAAGCGTTTACTAGTCCAAAGGCCAAAGCTAATTTATTTACACTTTAGAAAAGTTAGCACATGCTTTTGAAAATCTGTGATTTCATTTTATTAGGCTAAAAGAGCAAATAAGCTTTATTACACTGAAGCTGCATCTATATGTCGCTGACATAAAGTTGAAAAAATAAATGCAGGCAAATAACTAGAGACTTCTTTAAAGGGGGTTTGGCTGGTTTTCTCTCATTGAAATGGCCAGTCGTGATTAAAGTGATAAAACCCCTTATCTGTTTTGGTACATTGTACACAACCCTACAAAAATAAACTGAACTTGCAATATTTTTGCAAGAATATCTGTCATTAAAACTGAGGATAAAATACCTGCTCAATTTTATTTTACTATGTATATATTTACGTTTCACCCAGGCAGGCCATTTTCTTTTGTGATTATAAGAAAGAGTAGTTGTTGATTAAATGTTCAGACTAAATGTAGGACAGGTACAATTTTGGGATAAATAGCACATTTATAGGAACCGCGATGAAAACTGACTTGAAATAATGCTTGTAATCAGGAAAGTAATTTCATCCACCCATTTCAAAACCAGATTCACTGAACGTAAAAGTCAATACATATTTGAGGAATAAGTCTCCTAAAAGTTTAAGCTTCATGTAATAATGTTTGCATAGCAAAATATTTCTGCTTCAAGCCTTTAGGAATTAAGATCTGATCAGAATTCAACTAGAGGATAGTTATTTTACAATGAAGACTGAAACTGAACAAGATGTTGCATGCTTTTGAGGCCATAATTTGGTAGTGTTGGCAGTTGTTAATAAAGCTTGTCAGGATGTTAAGAATCTCAGGAGAAATATTGGAAAAGTATATGTCTAAAACCAAAGTGCTATTTTTAAAAGCATCATTTAAACAAAATTACATGCCTGAACAACTTTTCCACTTTCCATGTCCTTCCCTCCCACCTTCAATGGGGCAACAAGTATCTTGTGCATAAAGCTGACAGCTAAAGAAGATTTTAAAAATTGAGTTAAAGATGACTGTGTAAATGTCCAAGCACAGAGAGCATGCACCTGTCTTTCTGAAGTTTGATGTGTTCTCAAGCCTGACAGAAGCACAAGGAACAGTTTGATACACTTTTAAAAAGGTTCTGAAAACAAAGCTGTATGGGGATCCTCTCTCTTTCTCTCGAGCAAAGTATAGCAACAGAATATATTGCTTTTGTCGTAAGCTTTTGTAGTATGTTTTTACTAATAATTCTTGTTCTCTAGAAAGCTTTCTATTTCTAACCTATGGCAAAGTGAATCCTTCATGTCTTCTTGTTATTGTTTACACACTTGCAGTGTAGCCCAGTTTGAAATATTTATCTGGTTATCAAATGTCCATGGAGGAGGCTCTTGATGATCCCAGGTCTCCCCGACCTCCATACACCACACAGGCATTTGTAAGCACAGTTTCCTCAAGCACCTTGTAGGAATATAGATAAGATTAGACCAGCCCCTCTCTGGCCACTGGGTTTATTTCTTGAAGAAGATGCAGATCTGGTTTTTCCAATGTGCCACAGTCTTTTTACCTCTTCTCCATGCTGAGCTTGACAGCACTCTGGGAATGAGGAACAAGACTTTTCTAAAAAGACAGTGGACGTTCAAGGGGTGTACCTCGTTTTCAGGTTCATCCATCTCCAGTGGAATGTTTTCAATAAAAGGTGAAGAAAACGTGTGTGATCTTTAATAACACATCCCTATAGAAAGTGGATAAAATATATACCAAAACTATAATACAGATATATACAAATATAGGTGCCTTTTTGATTACTCTTGTTTGTCTAGTATGGTCTTGGAAAGAAAACCAAGCAAGAAAGTTGCTGCGTATTCTGTAGTAATATTTTATTACACATGATTGATATTTTTGTGGTAGGGAAGTAGGATGCTCCTGACAGATATTAAAGGTGTTAGCTGATGATTGTATTTTATCTCTAAAGATTTAGAACTTTAGAAAATGCCCACTTCTTCCCTCTATTTCTGGAAGGTTCTTTGTGGATTTATATACAGTTGAGCTACATAAACATTAACTTTAGATTTGGGATTTAAAATGCCTATTGTAAGATAGAATAATTATGAGGCTGGATTCACTACACAAGATGAACTTCACTTCATAAATTAATTATACCATAGCGATTTGTTTCTGATAATCTAAAAGTGGCTAGATTGTGGTTGTTTTGGGTAACATGATATGGAGGTGGGAGAGCTTTTAGTTAAGTAAGAAGCTATGTAAACTAACAAGGATGCTAAAATAAAAGTCTCTGAAGTATTCCATGCCTTTTGGACCCTTTCCTGGCAACTAACTGTCAACTATTGATCAAAAAAGTCAAGGCATTGTATGTTGCTTCTGTGGTTATTATTCCATGATGCTTAGACTACTTGAATCCATAAACTTGGAAGAATCTTTGAGCAAATTTTCTCAATTGTCTGTATGACTTCAGTATATTCGTGGGAATTCCATAGGATTTTTGTGTTTGATATATGGTATCCAGTTTGCATAGTATCTACTTCTTTGTAATCCAGTTGCTGTTAAGAATGATGTACTTTAAAGGAAAAGAGAAAACTGTATCACAGTCCCATTCTCCAGTGTCCATGCAATGAATTGCTGAGCATTTAGGAAGCATCACCAGGTGTATTACAGGCATGATGTGAAACTTGATATTTGACCTGTGATCAAAATTGAACCATTGTGCAGTTTGGCTTCTATTTGCTTCAAAATATGTAGAATTGTGGTTGATGATTAATTTGCAAGACTAACTTTGAGAGTGTAACAGTTTTGAAGAAAACATTGACTGTTTTCCAAATGAAGGGGCTTCACAGAATGTTACAATGTTATTAATATAATTTGGCTTTTGTTATGCAAATTGTTAACACCAGCTATTAAAATATATTTTAGTAGAAATGCTTTAATTCATATTTTTTTCCTCTACACTGTGAATCTTTAAGCCTTGGTGGACTAGAGCAACATCGCGCTGCCCAAAGGACTAACCTATGCAAACTAGTTCACATTTTAGTGGATGTCGCAGTTAATGTGTAATAAGACATTATTTCCCCTGCATAATGTACAACAGCATTGAAATGACACATTAAGCCTAGCATCACATTGTATAGTATAGTCACTCACAAACCCTTCAAGGCTACCCTAATCATTAACATTAATATTTGTTTAAAAGCAAATCACCGATTTAGCTATTGAAACTACTTGAATGACGGCAAACCAGGAATGACAGATGGCTGTGTCAGCAATGGCTTTAATGTGTTCCCTGCAAGTGATCTCCTATGATAAAACTGTGTTCTCAAATGCACTCTCTTCAGGGTCTTAATATTCTGTGTCTTCTCTCTGTATTTGTAAAACATTATAACACATTAATTTCCTATCTCTACACATTTGGTTTGCTTAAATAAATGCAGGATATAAAAAAATGGTTCTACTTCTTGGCTCTCACCGTGGTTTCCTGGAGCATGGGTTGTTAGATGTAAGTAATGCACCCTCATAATACCCTGGGTCTGAGTAACATGACAGCTCACATCAAATCACATCAGAGGTGTGTGCTGGCTTCAGTGTATTTACATTGCTGAATCAGTCAAGATATTTTCCTCCCCCAAATGAACTTAGTTGTAAGTAATAACAATATTATGCTTTTCCAAGCTCAGTATCTTTCTGATTTTATATCAAAGCACTGCAACAATGCTTCATTGTAGTTAACTTCTTTCAAGAATAAATTCCTCATATGTCCTCAATAGTACAGTTCTAATTTCCTTATATTCTTAAGATGGAAGAAATGGCTTGGAGCAGAGAATAGAAAGTGTGCAAATTGAGTACATAAAATGGGAAGAAACTGATTTCTCAGCTAAGAAAGGCTCATTTATCATAGAACACAATTGCTTTTTTTTCCCCCCTACGCTTCCGATAATTGAAAAAGTGAGTGATTCCCTATTTTTCACTCTCACATAAATCTATGCGATTTGGATGCTAGTCTTACTGTATTATTTTGTAAAAGTTGGTCTTTGGCTCATAATCCTTCCTAATTGTAAATTGATAAACTTTGCGGATGACATCTCATAGAATAAACACTTCTTCCAAATATTGGATTTTCTGGTTTTTATATTCCATAAGTATGAAATGAATATTTTGATAGTATTATGAATTAAACACACCGTATTTGAAATTACAAGGCAGCACAGTTATTTATTTGAAGAATTTACTACCTTTTTTCCCCTCTGAGACTATTTTTTTTTCCATTCACGGTTATAAATGTACTGTTTGCAACCCAGGCCACAGAGGAAATGAATACTTTAGATTTTTTTTTTTTTCTGACAAAAACTAATTTAGGTTTTAAATAGACTGTGCTTATAATTTTATTATCTTAAGCATTTGTGAGGTTAGTTTTACAGGTAACTGTGACATACCCACCAAACAACTTTTCTACCAAAATAACTTTCTATAAAAATACTCATATATAATAAACTAAAAAGTAAAAAGGGAAAGTTTTGCTCTTTTCTTTATATAATCTCCTTTGATATGGGTTGGCTGTGTTCCCACCCAAGATCACATCTTGAATTGTAATCCCCATCATCTCCCTAATCCACACGTGTCAAGGGAGAGACCAGGTGGAGGTAATTGAATCACGGGGTCGGTTTCCCATACCCTGTGCTCGTGATAGTGAGTGAGTTCTCACGAGATCTCATGGTTTACTAAGTGTTTGGTAGTTCCTCCTGTGTTTATTCTCCTTTATGCCACCTTGTGAAGAAGGCGCCTTGCTTTCCCTCCGCCTTCCACCATGATTGTAAGTTTCCTGAGGCCTCCCCAGCCATTCTGAACTGTGAGTCAATTAAACCTCTTTCCTTTTTAATTTCCACATCTCAGGCAGTTCTTTATAGTAGTGTGAAAATAGACTAATATATGCTTCTCCTATACAGAGGGTTTGAATATGAGTTTTGTTATGGCAGAAAACTGGATATGGTCCAGTTGTGAACTTTAGCTCCTTTCTGTCATTCTAAGCAAAATTCTCAGGCCTTTGTCTATTATGTTTGTATTTGGGGGCTGCAGAGTTCTAATGAAAGAAAAGCAGAATGAGAAAATGGATTCAAAAGTTGCAAAGTCAGTATTAGAACCAAGGGTCTAGTTGCTGATTTTGTGTTTACGTTACGGCATTTTAATCTTTGTAGCTTCCCCCTCCACATACACAGTCCTTTTCTGTTTTGAGCAGCAAACATGAAAGAGAATAGTAAACTAAAATAGAGAAATGGACAACATCTAAACTCCTGTTATTCTACCTGAGGAAAGAGGAAACTTTTCTGCATCCCAAATTGAGTCATCAGATCACTCTTGAAGGGAACTGGTTTCTGATTCTTAACACAGGATAGTCACACTTCTTGCCATTTTTCCAGAGGGTTACTGTCCAAGGCTATGTGGCCCCAACTAACTTTTTCATTAATTTTTGTGGATAACCATGCTCTGTCCCACATGCTGTCACTTCCCTGGTCCCAGCTGATTGGATTGAGGTGACTCTGCAGGGCTACACAAGACTTTGCCTAGCAGGGATGGTGGTGGCTGAACCTGCTCAGATCTCCCTGAAGAGGCCTGAGCTCAGGACAGCCTCCTGAGTCCAGGAGGCTACCTCCTTTGCTGTCCTGCATGCCCTTAGAGCCCCCAACAAGGCCAAATCCTACGCTCCTTTCCACACCTGTACGTAAGGTTTCCTGGAGGTGCCTTTGAAAGGCTTTCTATGGCTTGCAAGCAATCAGAGATTTAGACTAACAAAGCCGCCATATACATTCTCATTGGCACAGATTATAGGGTTATTATTTACTTATACATTTTTGAGACAGTGTCTTGCTCTGTTGCCCAAGCTGGAGTGCAGTGATACAATTATAGCTCACTACAGCCTTCATCTCCCAGGCTCCCGAGTAGCTGGGACTACAAGCACACACCACTGTGCCTAACTAATCTTTTTTTTTTTTAAGGTTTTTTTTTTTCTATTTTTTTTTTAATTATTATTTTTTGTAGAGATGGGGTCTCACTATGTTGCCAGAGCTGGTCTTGAACTCCTGGGCTCAAGCGATCCTCCTGCCACAGCCTCTCAAATTTTTGGGGTTACAGGCATGCGTCACCATTTCTGGCTTCATAGTTTTCATATCTGACAAAGTAAAAAGATAACATTTTGACAAGGAACAAATTTTAAGAGTGAGCGGGAGAGTTGCACAATGTTCCCCGCCCCCCAGACAAACCACTAAATAGCAAATGTGATTGCAATGCCAATTACATTATTATGTTAAAATGTCACAGGGTTGTTTTAAATTTTACTGTTTTGCTTTATGATATTTATATATCCTATCTAAAATCACTTTAGTAGTTAGAAGTTGTTTTCCTGGGCCCTGGGAAGGGCATCAATAATATCAAATGAATTTCACTTTTACCAGTACATATGTACAAAGGAAGAATTTGGGAGTTTAGACAATGTTCTTATTGATTTTTGAATGTTTGGCAAAGAAGAAGGGGATAGCAGAGACCACCTTAGAGAGTGTCATAGGCTCTGATGATAAAAGTCAAGTTGTTTTAGCAGAGCTTTATTAAGAAGTACTTAATTCTTCCAGGCTTACTCAGTGATGGCTCTTAATGAAACAGAAGAAACAGTAATTATAATTTATTCATTCGACATATAATTATTCAGTGTTTGCTTGATTCAAGGCACGGAACACAGGCATTTTCTTCATAAAGCGTTCATACTGTTAGGGAAAGACTGACATCAAACAACTAATTATATACTTACACAATTAATTACGTAATTACAGTTTAAGAGATGTCATGAAAGGCAAGCCTAGTGTGCCGCGAGTCCTTGTAGCTGGAACCCACGAGCTGTGGACTTGGGGGAGAGGGCCTGGAAGAGTTCTTTGAGGAACTGCTATTTGAGCCCTGAGTGCCGTCCAAATTCATGTAAGCATGAGACACATGGGAAAATTTAGTCATCAGCAGTTAGTGACAGAAATACTCCTGTCTTCTCCCAAATTTTAATTTCAGTAACAATGCTAGGTTTTGTATTTTTAATACCATTAAATTCCTTGTGGACAAAAGTCAGCACATGCTTATGGACAAATTTATGTGTCAGCACACCCTTTTATTCTAATTATGACTTATTTCACTTTTATGAGATTCAGCAGGTTGCAAAGAGTTAATTATATAAACAAAGCACTACAGGTGTGGAATACTTCGCTTCCTTTTTTGGATAATTGGTTATTACATAGGCTTTCCTGTGTATCCTTACTTCCTCCCTGAATATTTTGGGACAGCGTGTGCTTACTGGAGTTTATTATGGTACAGTCTGCAGCAGAACCATTGATTAAAAATACTGTGCTCTCCCATTTTAGATTTCACATTCAGGGATCGTCATTCCCATGTAATATGTGATGTGAGTTAGATATGCTACAATACCTGGGCAACACACAGAAAAATAACTTGCAGTGCAAGGAAGTTGTTTGTAATCATTTAGAATACATCCTTGCTGTGAGGTGAGTCACAACTTTGTTTATAGAATTCTAGCAAGAATTTTGAACACCTGTTTCCTTTAAGAGTCTAACCGTATGCTTGCGCACTTAAACTTGGGCCCTTTAAATTAATAATCGGGAATATTTTGGACATATTTGATTCCCATAATCAATGCCTAACAAAATGCTTGTTGTGGGAACAGTCATGATAAAACGTTTCCTGGTTGCGTGTACTTCTTTCTTTTGAAAGAAATTTTTTGGCTTCCCAAACAGTGCTGCATAAGATGATTTCTGGACCTCTACATCTTTTTTGGTATGTTGATTTTTGTAAAAATTTTAAAAGGGTAGCTCTTATGACCTAACTATAGTGTCACATCTATATTGTAACTCAGGGTTTGTTTGCAAGCATATTCCCACTGTTTATGTTCATGTCAGTGGGACTGGGAGGAAAGGAGCCTGAAAATCTTGCAGGATAACCTTGTTTTGTGCATTTCACCTGCCGAGGCTCCTTCCAGGAGTGTCTGGGCCACAGCTCTAGCAGTTCAACGTGACTCTTGCCTGCAACCATCCTCTAGCTGGAAAAACAAGAAGCAGGCCCAGGGGGATTTTTCCATCTCCTATGATTTATGTCCCAGAAAGACGTGGAGGTTGGGTAGGAATGGTCCCTGGGATGATTTATTTTCAAAACCGGCAAACAAAACGTATTTATGGTATGAGAACTATAATTATCCTGTGCAGCCTCTTAGGATCATTCAAAAGTTTCATGTTTGGAAAACACTAAAACACTTTCAGAGCTTTGAACAGGGCTTTTGGTCTTGATATAAGTTACTTGATTGTCACTGAGACGCTTCAATAGCAGTTTCATAATATATATAACCTTTAAGAATTTGACATTGTCAATTATATTCATGCACAGATCAAAGAGCTGGATTATGATCCACTGGAGAGGATAGGGCTTAGCAGTAAGTAAGAAGTCCTAATGCCAAAGGTGACCCCGACAGGTAAGTGATTATCTGTAGGACGGGATCATCTCTGGTAGAGAAGAGAAGGAAGGAAACATTTGAAGCCAAGGCAGACCTGAAATTTCCAATGTCTCACTTTGGTGAAAAATTCAGTTTTAGCTTCAAGCGGAAATGTATCTTTCAAAATTATTTTAGGATCAGGAAGTTATTACTCATTACTTATTAACAATTATCTCAGGATCAGGAAGTAGAATCTCCACACATCATCCTTATTTATCTTTTCATGCCTTTGTAGTTTAGTGATGTCTCCAAAATAATGCTGCAACTCTGTTTTGTAGCTTAGCCTTTCTTGATTTAGAAAGCATTAGGAAAATGATGAAAATTGACTTCATGCAAGTGTACAAGTTGGGATACATTCCTTGATTTTAGGATTCTATAATGCCTCAGCCATTTGTCAATTTTTTTTTTAAGTCTGAGAAATTTATGGAAATCGGAGGGAAACTGAGCAGACCCTCTGCTTTCTGCTGAGTACTACTGACGCAGATGAGTTTTGGCCAGCAGTTTCTCTCTGCTTCCAGGCACATTACTCAGACTCATGGGTTTTCAGGCCATCAGGGGGCTTTAGTCCACCCGCACCTTCAGGAGGACATTGCATAAGTGTGCCATTTTATAGATTAGAAGACGAGGACATAAGCCAACTGGGAACTTAGTCAAATGGCACTTGATTTGAAGGGCAGATAAAACCCCAGCTCCTCTCTCTGTCTTTTGCCGTCATGTCCCTTCCATCCCCGAGTCTGCTTCCCATGCTATATTCTAAATCTACCTAATACAGGGAGGACAGGAATGAGCGCCCAGCTGAAGCTGCCCTTCTCGTTCCTTTAATGTCCCAATAGGCTCATCAGCCCAGTTATATGCCCTGAGGAGTGTGATCCCAAGCAGTGCCCTGACTTTGATCACCCAAACCACAGCAAGGATGCTTTGGAGTAGCAGAAGTCTTGATGGAGTCTAGACTCTCCCATCTCAGGCCAGGAAGTCAGTGTCGCATTTTCTTTAAGACTCTACAACTGCAAATTAAGATAAAAGAAGAACAAGGTCTTCACGGGATGGATAGGAAGTCAGAATATCTTCTCCAGTTCCATGTCCAGCCCTTCCTTCTCCCAAGTAGAATGTAGTATGGCGGTCTAGGCTGCCATCTGGTCCTCTTGTAGACTGGGTGGTTAGACTGCCTTGGGACTTCTAATCTGTTTTTTTTGTTTGTTTGTTTGTTTTTTAATGGCATTTTAACTTGGATTTCTTAAACATCTAATACATGTTTCTTCTGCATGTGATGCCAGCAGGGCTCAGACGAGGACCTGTAAGACAGATTTGTGGCACGTTGCAATAGATCATCCCTTTCTCAAGTGTGTGTGCTTCATTTTTGTCCTTCCTTTTCTTTCCTTCCTATACCTTTTTTTTTTTTGAGACAGGGTCTCACTCTATCACCCAGGCTGGAGTTCAGTGGCATGCCCGCAGTTCAATGCAGCCTCAAACTCCTGGGCTCAAGTGATCTTCCCATCTCAGCCACCTGAGTAGTGGGGACTGCAGCTGTGTGCCACCATGCCTGGCTAATTTTTTAAAACAATTTTGTAGAGATGGGGTCTCATTTTGTTGCCCAGGCTGGTCTAGACCTCCTGGACTCAAGCAATCCACCCACCTCGACCTCCCAAAGTGCTGGGATTACAGGTGTGAGCCACTGTGCCTGGCCTATTTTTTCCATTTTTAAAATGATGTGTTGCTTTTCTGCTTTAAGTAATCCTGCCTTACTGTAGAACATTCAGAAGAGTACAGAAAAGAAAAAAAAAATATGCGGGGAGATTCATGATCAGGAATTTTGGGTGTTGATGAATATTTTTCCAGAGTATTTTTACACACATGCATATATTTTTAGCAATACTTATAGAAACTTTTTGTAGTTTTTACCCATTTAACATTGTATAAGAAAAATTTCTTTGATCATTAAACCATTTTTGGAAATGATTCCATCATATGGACAAATCGCTATTTAACTCTCATTGGACATTCAGATGAAGTAACTCAGAAATGGAAAACCAAACATTGTGTGTTCTCACTCATAAGTGAGAGCTAAGCTATGAGGATGCAAAGGCATAAGAATGATACAACGGACTTTGGGGACTTGGGGGAAAGGGTGGGAGGACTGTGAGGGATAAAAGGCTACAAATTGGGTTCAGTGTATACTGTTAGGGTGATGTGTGCATCAAAAATCTCACAAATCACCACTAGAGAACTTTTCATGTAATCAAACACCACCTGTTCCCCCAAAACCTATGGAAATAAAACTAATAGAAAAGATAATCTCCCTCTTAAAATATTGCAGTAAATATGTTCTTACTATTACTTTCATTATTATTTCACTGGGCTAAATTCCTTAAAATGAGATTGCTGAGACAAAAGGAAAATATGATTTTAAGACTCTTAATGATGATTAATTTGTCTCTTGGCAAGATTAACCAATTTAGCTACCCACCATTAATAGAGTGTTCCTCTTTTATACATTTTCATTTTTGTGATTTCTAGTGAAGTTGGCCATTGGAAGTTCAGTTCCTCCCCCCAACCCACTTCCTCATCTTTCATTTTGTTTCCTGGGATATTCAGCATGTGGGTGTGAATGCTTTTAAAACTTTTGATGTATGTGGCCAAATTAACCTCCAGAAAGTTACCTGAAATATATACTCCCACCAACAGTTTATGTGAGTGTCTGTTTCACCAAACCCTTCCTAGCATTGGATACTATTGTGTGTGTTACTTTTCATGTGTACTCTTTTAGTTACAGACACGGCTTTGTGTATGTTGTGTGTTAATGGCTTCATTTCCCCATATACAATTGCTGTGTGTTATAGAAAGAGAGAGAGAGAGAGAGAGCACGTTAGTCCATTTTTGTGTTGCTATAAAGGCATACCTGAGGCTGGGTGACTGATGATGTAAAATGGTTTATTTTAGCCCATGGTTCTTCAGGCTGTACAGGAGGCATGGTGCAGGCATCTGCTTCTGTTGAGGCATCTGCTTCTGTTGAGGCCTCAGGAGGCTTCCAACCATATTGGAAAGTGAAGGGGCAGCCTGAATGTTACATGGCGAGAGAGAGGCGGAAGTACCACGCTCTTTCAGACAAGCAGATCTCGGGTGACCTCATAGAGTGAGAACTCACTTATTATTGTGAGGATGGCACCAAGACAGTTGTCAGGGATCTGTCCACATGACCCAGACACCTCCCACTAGGCCCCACCTCCAACATGAGGGGTTACATTTCAACATGAGATTTGGAAGGGCAAATATCCAAACCCTATCAGAGGGAGAAAGATAATTGTGTTGAGGGACAGGGAGAGGGTTCAATGGGGACTTTTCCCATGAGTGTTTAAGGTTGCTAAATGGGAGAAAATATAAATAGAATGGAAAACCCAGAGGGGAACTGAGTACAAAAGAGGATGGAAATGTATTTTTTTCACAGTGAGGTTGGAAGTCCGAGAACCAGGTGGCAGCTGGATTGGTTATTTCAGAGTCCGGCCTCTCTCCTTGGCTAGCAGATGGTTGTCTTCTCCCTGTGTCTTCACATGGCCTTCTCTCTGTACCTGTGTCCTAATTTCCTATAAGGACACCAGTTATATTAGACTAGGGCCCACTCTTATGACCTTATGTTACCTTAATCATCTCTTTAAAGACCATATCTCCAAATACAGTCACACTCTGAAAGCTTGGGTCTAGGGCTTCAACGTATGAATTGTAAGGGGGTGCACAGTTTATCCCATAACAACGTCAACCCAAATAACTAACAGAGAGTCTCTTTAAAAGAAAAAGATGTTTATTTTGGAATAGAGTGCTGTAATGGGAATCTGCATGCTATAGTAAACTTTGTGCATATTTGGGGAGGGAAAGAAAGACAATGGTTTCTAAAGGCAGAAATGAGGAGGATTACATAGTTGTTTTGAAATAATTATCCTTGGCTACTGAGAACAAAAACAAGGGTGACGCCAGCCCAAGGTTGACAGGCAGTTGCTGGACACATGTTCTTGCAGAAGTATTTTTTGTGTTGGGCTACAATGGCCTTTGTGGAAGGTTGTGGTTTTTGTAAAGTCTTTTTAATGATCAGGCATGCAAACCTGAGATCTCTCCCTCCATATCCTTTCGCAGCTCTATTTGTCAGGGTTTCCTTAACATCAGTGATTTCAGTTTCATTCTGACAACTCTCACAACAGAAATAAAAAAATCTGGGTGGGCACGGTGGCTCCCTCCCAGCACTTTGGGAGGCTGAGGCGGGCAGAGTGCTTGAGGTCAGGAGTTTGAGACCAGCCTGGGCAACATGGAGAAAACCCATCTCTACTAAAAATAAAAAAATAAAAAAAATAGCTGGGCGTAGTGGCATATGACTGTAATCCCAGCTACTCGAGAGGCTGAGGCACAAGAATGGCTAAGACCCAGAAGGCAGAGGTTGCAGTGAGCCAAGATTGCTCTACTGCACTCCAGCCTGGGCAACAGAGCAAGACTCTGTAAAAAAAAAAAAAAAAAAAAAAATCGGTCCTTGTGGGTGGCCACACACAACCAGGCTACCTTGGAAGGGACTGAGTGAAGAGAGCATTAGGAATGGAGGGACTTTCGGAGTGCCCAAGGAAGACATTTGAAAGATGAAGAAACAGAACCAGAAAGGTGATGTAATTGGCTCAAGCTCACAGAGCAAGTTAATTACAGAGCTAGAACCAGAGCCCAGGACTTAGAGTTTTGACTCTCAAGGCTTTCCTGTTGCCCCACCCTGCCTCAGGAAGCTCAGCTCCAGAGCTAGACTTGGGCCCCTGTGTCTCTCCTCTGACTCCAACCCTTGGCAATGATCTTGAGCCATGCAATCCACTATTGCATGCCCCACATCACTGTTGTTATGTTACAGTCTCCAGAAGGACCGTCTTCCACACATCCCACTTGCAGACATCTCTCCCCTCTCTGTGGAGTTGGAATCAATGTTGCAGGATCCATTTCACTTTGTGCCCACTCTAGAGGGAGCCCACCACCAATGTGTGCATTAATACAACAAGAAACACAGGCACCTCCTTACTCTACATCTCCCACCCTGCTCCCACCTTCAAGGCACCCTTAGAACCTCCCCTTTCCACTCCCATGATGTCTGGTTTTGGTCACAGGATGTCACATCTCAGCTTACATTTTATGCATTGCACCTTATTCCTATGTCTTTGCAATAAGTGCTTCCAGGGGCTCTACCTCCCAGGAGATGAGGGACTGAGGCTGTATAATTGGTTCATCTTCTTGTGTCACTACTGGATCCTCTCTCTAGCCAGCTATTGGGTGTAGCCACCAAACCGGTGTTGATCTGTGCAAAAGTACAGTTCCTACTTGCCCCAAACCAATATGACTTGTTTTCATTTTTTTGTATCTACTCTTCCATAATGCAGAGAACTGTGGTACAGACGTGGAACTGTAGAGTACTCAATAAGGAAACACAACTTAGTAAAGAAACAGAACATCCATTAAGCTTATCTTCATTGTTTAAACTTACTCTCACTTTAATAAGATAGTTTCTGGTATGCTGAGCAGCTGGCTGTCTGCAAATTCGTGGATGGTGGCTTATTATCGTAGAGGGATGTGGAAGAATAGAACAAACAAGCCTTGGTTTGCCAAGTTACAGTGTGAAGAATGAGACCATCATTATCCTTTGGCTTCTGGGAAGACGTTATCTAACTCTGGCAACTGGGTTTCTTCTGTTACATGAAGATAAGCTTTCTATTTTATGCATGTTGTTGTATATTCTGTTTGTAAAGAACTTAGCACAGTACTTAGCTCATAATAGGTGGTTAATAAATGGCGACAGAGACCACAAGGGGCCCTTTGTGAGGGATGCCCTTAGCAATTATGAAAGAGAACTTGCTTCCATTTCATTTCCTGCGGGGTCATTGAGTGGCCAGTAGTGAAGGATTAGTACAAATCCATGCACTCATTAAGAATGGATTAAATATTGATTAGGTATTAATTAAGTATAATGAGATGATACAAAATCATTTTAAGACATCTGGGTATTTGGATGAGGAGAGGACCTGGAGGACAGAGTAAATTATATTACCTCTTCAATATTTAGATGTTTATGCCACTAAGTTTCATTGGTAAAGAGAATTGGAATCTTTCCACATATCATACTTTGTAAATGACCATTTAGGATATTATTATCAGAAGTGGAAGGGTAGTGGTATATGGTGACCTTTAAAAATACACAGCTAATTGAATCACTGGTAGTTACACATTAATAGATTTAATTATATGAAAGTAACACAAGAGGGCAGCTGCGTACTATTTCTGAATACCTTTTGCTACAATATACTGGGCTAAAACCAAATATGTGAACGATCAGAATGATCGGAAATTGTCTTTAATCAATTTCTTATTCTATAGAGGTAATATAATTATTTAATTAGAAACCAGTTAATTCTCCTTTATACCACTGAAATCCTTATTGACAATGGTTGACAAGCAATGACACAATAAACATCCTACTGATTAGCTATAGTGCCTGTGTTTACACAGAACTTCCTATTGATGTCTTGACAATCACTTGACTGAACTGCAAATAAGTTGGGGGAATGGATGGAAGTGTCAATTGCTGGGTATTCTGGTCCTCATGGGAGGTGTATATGTTAGAATGAATGCTGTATCCTGTGCATTAGAGCTTAGCAATCTTGCAGAGTTGAATAGGAATGTCTCAGCTGTTTTTTTCACACATATTCTAGAAGCTGATTTGCTTCTTGTCATCCTTTGAGATTCATGGCAGGTATATATACTGTATGGTATTAGAGGTCTCCTGCCTGAGCTGCGGTGTGGGTTCTATGAGTGAATTATGTCCTGGGGGGCAGATAGGACCTGGGCACTAGGATAATATACTCTGAGCCAAGGGATTCAGAAGATGCAAGAATCTTCCAGGTTTGAATTGCGTTCAGTTTAAGGCTTTTGTGCAGTTGTGTGGAGGCAGCAGAAGAAAGAGTTCTGTCTCAGCACAGATCAGGAATGGAGCTGTTAAGGATCCCCTGGGCTTTAGCAAGAATGGAATTGGCTTTGGACGGGTATAAAACTTTATACAAATAGGCCCTTACAAAACTTACCGAGCCTCCTTCAAAGTGAATGTGGATAGGTAATTGTTACTTAATTCATTTCAATAAACATTTATTAATTATCTACACATGGCAAGGTCCAGTTCATGGTGGGAACAGAGAAGCCATACAGGGTCTTCCGGTAGGAACTAATTGATCAAGGAGGAGGTGGCATGGGGTGGGGTATGGTTTAAGCACCTAGGTCATGGGACTCAGTATATCCCCAGAAAGCAGGTGCTGTGGCCCCTGAGTCAGTTTGTACTGCAGTGCATGCTGGTTCATAGTGATACCAGTGGAGCCTGGGGTGAACTCCTGAGACACAGTTACAGAGAGAAGTACAGTGAAACTGATACCGAGAGTAAGGGCAGACTAGGCTGGAAGGTGGAGCAGCAGAGACTCACGAACTGGTGGTGGAGAGACTCACGAACTGGTGGTGGGACCGTTCATCCAGAAACAACAGGGCAAGGCTGCGTGTCTTAAGGTCTTAATGTTGTTCCAATCCAACCATTAAGGACAAGATAGGTGTTCAGTGGTATGAGCTGGAGATTCCGAATGGGCATGCTATTCAAAATCAGCATGGTGCATGGGGATGTTCAACACAAGAAAACAAGCAGGTAACAGTCTAAAATGGAGAAAGCAGGAAGAGCATCGGGGTGACGCGTACACACACACCCACCCACCCACCCATACCACCATGTATCTGGTCATCACTGCTGATCATACATCAAGAAGTGATTTGCCTTCTGTGCTGCTTTGAAACAATTTCCCCTGTAAGGACAACACTACCCACAATTGCTGATTCTCTCAAGAGTCGCAGATTCTAGCAAAGTAGAATAATATATATAGTAAAGAAATTCCAGCCCAGGATGACTGGAAAAGGAGAGCAAGACTTAATTCATGTCATGAGGTCATGTCTTTTGGTGCAGCCAAGTTTCATCCCCGGGTGCTGAAGGAATTTAGATGTGTAATCAGAGTCACCACTGGTAATCTTAAAAAAATCATGTACAACAAGAGGGGAACCAGAAGACTGATGACAAGTAAATGTCACAAGTTTTGAAAAAGGGTGGACTCCAGAAACTACAGACTAATAAATTTGTTCAAAGTTTGGTCAAATTATAGAATGAAGTTTTAGCAGATGTCTTATGAGTACTTTGAAAGGAATGTGTTGACTGCTAGAAGACCTGGAGTCACTAAGGACAAATCATGACAAACTAACCTGACCTCCTTTTGTGAAAGCATTTTACTGAGTTGATAGATCACTGGGAGTGACATAGATCTAGTGTTTCTTGGGTTTATGAAAACACTTGGCAATATCTGGCATGGCAAAATACCGCTATGATGATATAGCGAAAATACACATAGTATAAAAGTACTGTTGGGTGGCTGGGACCTGTTTGAAAACTTTGTGCTCAGAATGGAAGAATAAAAAATTCAATTCACAATGACATTTGATGAGTGCCCATGTTGCCTCTCACAAATTCTTACTAGAGTTCCTATGGAGACATAGGAAAGAAGAAAATCAAAAGTAGGGCTGACCACCACATTAGTGCTAGTATCAGGGAGGAGTTTCTACTAAGTTCAAGGCTGATGAAAGTGACAATCGGTAATCTAAAAATGATTGCTTACATGTAGGTAGAGAGACCCCTTCTTTCCTCCCCCATTGTTTAGCCCCTGTTTAAGAAATATGGAATGTATTAAAACTAGGAAACTGGACATCTGTCTCCTTTGCATGGAAACAAAGACTACAGCTGTAAGATCAATAAAACTTAGGAATAATTCTAGCAAGAAATAAATGGACCTATAAAGAAAATTATGAAACTTTGCTGAGAGATACAAAAGAATAGGAATAAATGGAGAACCCTAATCTTGAATGGAAATATTAAATATTGTAAATATATTAATCCTTCCATAATTAATTATACGTTTAATGGATTATAAATAAGACCCTAATTTTTTTTGAATTTGACAAAGAGATGCTGAGAGCATTTAGCAAATAAATAGTAAGAATGATTAAAAAATTGTTCTTAGTGTATTTCAGAAGTTAGCATATGATAAAGAAAATATAATAAACCAGTGGAAAATGGATGAATCAACAAAAAATTAATTTTGGAAATTATTTCCCACTTGAAAAAAATCAAGTTAGAGCCCTTTAAAATTACCATGCACTGAAGTAAAAGTAAGAATAGAATGCAAAAATTTAAATTTGAATATAGATGAATATTTGAAGATGTTGGAATGAGAAAGGATTGCTAATCACATTACAGTGGATAAACCTGCAACCCAGAAAAAGAGCCATTTATTTGAATATAAACCTTGATTTTAAATTTTTTGTGTTAAACTTTTTGTTTTGATGTAATTATATATTTACATTCATTTGTAAGAAATAATACAGACAGATTGTACTTACCATTCAGTTTCCTCCAATGAGAGCATCTTGCAAAACTATAATAAAATACAATACAGAATATTTTCATCACCATAAGAATCCCTCAGGTGGCCCCTCCATGGCCACTCCAATTCTCTCCTGCCCTTCCTTCATCTTTAACCATGCATCTCTTTTCCATTTCTCTACTTTTGTAATTTCAATGCTGATATATAAATGGAATTGTACAGTTAGTAAACATTGAGATTGGTCTTCTTCTCTAAGCATAATTCTCCAAAGGATCATCCAAATTGTTGCATGTATCAATAGTTCATTTCTTTCTCTCTTTTTTTTTTAAAGGGTCTCTCACCCAGGCTGGAGTGCAGTGGTATGATGGCTTATTGCAGCCTCAAACTCCTGGGCTCAAGCAATCCTCCTGCCTTGGCCTCCCAAAGTGATGGGATTACAGGCGTGAACCACTGGGCAGTCAGTTCATTTGTTTTTATTGCTGAATAGTATTCCATGATATGGATCTACCACAGTTTATTCACCCACTGGAGGACATCTGGATTTTTTTAAAGTTTTAGCTGTTATATATAAGGCTGCTGTAATATTCAGGTATAGATTTTTGTGCAAACAAAAGTTTTTCATTTCTCTTGGATACATTCCCAAGAGTATAATTGTTAGTCATATAATAGTTGCATATTTAATTTTTAAGACACTCCCAAATGATTTTCCAGATGTTTTCCATTTTACATTCCCACCAGCAATGTATGAGTAACTTAATTTCTTTGCATCGTCATTAGTATTTGGTGGTGTCACTATTTTT
>NW_012105864.1:935593-940060 GCF_000951045.1 Mandrillus leucophaeus
ATGTTGAGTCTTCCAATCCATGAACATGGGATGCTCATTATTAGTATGTAGAAATACAAATGATTTCTGTATGTTTATTTTGTATCCTGAGAACTTGCTGAGTTTATTAGTCATATGTGTTTTTGTAGATTTCTTGGGATTGTCTATGTACACAATCATGTCGTTTGCTAGTACAGATGATCTAAAATAATTATTTTAAATCTGTTTGCATTTTGTTTCCATTTCTTGCTTTGGCTAGAACTTTCATCACTGTGTTGAATAAGAGTGGACACCCTTGCCGTCTTCTTTATTTTACAGTGAAGGAATTCAGTTTTTCTCCATTAAGTATAATATTAGCTTTAGGTGTTTTGTAGATGCTCCTTATCAAGTTGAACACATTTTTCTTTGCTCTCATTTTTCTGAGTGTTTTAAATTATGAATCGATGTTGAATTGTGTCCATTGTTTCTTCCACACCTATTGATGTGATTATATTTTTCTTCTTTAGCCTGTTAATATCATGGATTACATAGATTCTTACATGTTGAGCCAGGTTTGGGTAAATCCCACTTGAACGTGGTGTATGATTCTTAAATATTGCTGAATTCTATTTGCTAATATTTAAAAAAGACTTTTTGCATTTATATTCATGAGAGAGTCTATAATTTTCCTTTAAAAACTTTTTTTTTCTGGTTTTGGTATCAATGTGATGTTAGCTTCATAAAAGGATTTAGGAAGTGTTCTTTTTTTTTTTTCCTGGAATAGATAGTAAAGAAGTTGCTCTTATTTCTTTGCTCACACATTTGGTAGAAAAAGTTACTTATTTGAACACAAACTGTTGTTTAAATCAAGAGTGACCTAGGAGGTAGACTAAAATGATGGATCACCATGGTCTATCATTGTACATGGGATGTTTACCACATTTATAGAGAACTTAAAGCTGAAAGTTAGTTTCTACTCTTGAGGAATCAATATGTTACATTTATCTCAGCAGATTGAAGTGCTCTACTTCAGTACTGATTTCTCTCTGTTCCAGCCACAGTGGTTTTGCTGTTCCCATCTCAAAGCCTTTTTCCTTGCTCCATTTACCTGAATGCTCTTATTCCATATTTTTACATGGTTTCCCTTTAATATAATTTAGTTCAATTCAAATATTACCTCCTTAGCAAAGCCTTCCCTGGCTATCCTGCCTAAGTATGTCTTGCCCCTCTCCATCAGTCTTCTGTCTTATTCACTTTACTTTTCTTCCTGGCACTTGACAAAGTCTCATGTTTTCTTTTTCTCCTTCTTTTCTTTATCCCTTTTTCCCATCCATCCAGTCATCTATCAATTTTTTTCCTTAAGAGTGTAATCTCGGTGAAGGCAGGGACACAGTCTGTCTTGTTCAGTTTTATTTCTAGTGCTTAGAGCACAGTAGACGCTCAATAAATATTTTGAACAGATGAATGGATACATGCAGCATTCCTCATTTCAGTCACAATTAATTAACAATAAAAATTAGGGCCGAGCACGGTGGCTCACACCTGTAATCCCAGCACTTTGGGAGGCCAAGGCGGGTGGACCACGAAGTCAAGAGATTGAGACCATCCTGGCCAACATAATGAAACCCTGTCTTGACTAAAAATATAAAAATTAGCCAGGCGTGCTGGTGGGGACCTGTAGTCCCAGCTACTCAGGAGGCTGAGGCAGGAGAATCGCTTGAACCTGGGAGGTGGAGGTTGCGGTGAGCAGAGATTGCACCACTTCACTCCAGCCTGGGTGACAGAGCAAGACTCCTCAAACAAACAAACAAACAAAATTAGAAGGGTTATAAATCGAACTGTTTTCTTTTTCCTTCAACAAACGTCTATTTGCCAGATGCTGGAGATGCCATTGTGAGGAAAATGGTACTTTCTTCAGGAAGCTTACAGATTAGTAGAAGAAATAGAAATAAATTATATTAAAATCTATGTATAGTTATAAATTGTGTTCAGCATCCAGAAAAATAGGGCGCTTTGAGAGCATACACTAGAAAGACTTGATATAGTATGAGGTGTCAAAGAGGTCTTTCTTGAGTCAAAATCTGAAACGTGAAGGACACAAAGATATCAGAAGAAGAGACTCAGGACAGAGGGAACAGCATCAGAGAGCTCCCAAGATAGGTCTACAGAAATCCAGAGTACTGTGGAGAAGAAGGAGAAGAATCATAAGACAGGAAGCCAATGAGGTGGGTAGGGCCCAACTTGCAAGCCCTGAAAACCACATTAATGGTGGTGATCTTTATCTAAACAGCCATGTGCAGTTATTATGGGTTTTTAAGCAATGAAGTAAAATTGTTAGACTTGAGTTTTTAAAAGCCCACTCTTCCTGCTGTATGGAGAATGAACTGGGGTGGGACAAGAGAACAGGGAATCTAATTGATAGGCAATGACAATAATTAGATGATGTAGTTTGTACCCGCCTAGTGGCAGTATCAAGAGAATCATGAGAGAAAGGTGACATACTTTAGTTCACCATAGGAAAGCCAAGGATATAATACAATGAACAGAATGTATTTATAGAAGGATACTTCTTACTCTTAGTATGGACATATAGAGGAAATAGAACAGTTGTTGGTATAAAAAGATTTCAATTTAAGTAGTGGCTATAGTACATTCTAGCTGTATGACCTACAGTGATTTACTGAAACATTTGGGACTTGGTTTCTCCATTTGTTTGATGAGTTTATTAATGCCTGCTTCATGGAGTTGTAACTTGTGACTGACCCTGCTGATTGTCTCTAAATACCTTTTCTCCCCTTCTTCCAGAGTAAGATAAATTTTAGTTGAGCTGATGACCATAAAACAAAAGAATAAATTTTCTGGGCTCTTTGCAGTTAGGTATCATACTGTGACAAAGTTCTGAACAATAGGATATGAGAGAAGAGTTGTGTGACAGCGACTGAGAACCTTCCTTAAGAGAGAGCTGGCAACTTCTCTTTCTTCCTGCCTTTTTTCTTGTCTTTCTCAAAATTGCCACCGGGAAGGAAAATGCTTCTTCAGATGATGAGGGCAAGGGCCACCTGATAAAGATGGCAGAATAGTGAGCTGAAAGAAACCTGATTTCTAAGGAATCCAAGAAACACCCTGGGCCTGAATACTGTTTTTCTGTTTTCTCATTGCTTGCCCTTTTTACCGGAGAGATAAATCAACACAGAAAGACTTTCTCTGTTATGGACAGCCTAGCCTTGTCTTCTTACTTGTTACATAACAATTAAAAGATGTTATATGAAATGTCCAGCACATAGCTAAATGTGTTTTCTTCCATGTCTTTTCCATTAAAAAAAGAAAGAAAAGAAACGCTCTTAAAATTCTGCCCTCCAGTATTAGAGAATTAAATTGCATTCTCAAAGTTTTGTTTTTCTTAGCAGAGACTCTGACACTCTGGAATATGCCCAGGAGAAAATGCTGAAGTTGGTGAGCAATCTTGGATCCACATTATAGAAGGAACAGTTAGTTACAGGAGATGTGTTACATTTGCTATTTTAAAAATGTGTGCCTTTGACTTGGGCTTGGGAGTCTCAGGCAAGTGGAATCTGTCTTGTAATTCCATCCACTCTGATGGGATTGGAACTGAATTCTCAACAGTGCTGCTGGGGTCCAGAGTTGATGCTTTGACCAAAGGAATCTGAAGAGTTGAAGAGGGAGTTGGGGTGTCTGGGCATTTGTCTTGCACATCCACAGACTCAGCTGGGAGTGAGGTGCCAAGACTATGAAGTAGCCGGGCTTTGTCTATTTGTTAAAATGGCAAGGGCTCTCAAAGCAGCACAGAGACCAGTGTTTTTTACTGTGTCCACCAGGAAGTGGTGGTGGGTCAGCAAAGCTGTCTCAAGAGTTTCCAAGGAGAGTCTTGAGTAGGTGCAGCAGGATAGATACCTGCTGCTTCTGTGAGGTTCTAGACAATATAACTTTTGAAAAAAGCCTTAGTGACTTAGAAAATCTTGAAAAATTAAATGTAGACAGCCATTTTGAAAACTTTAAACCTGAAACAGAGACTAAGAGTAAAGCAATACTGGTTCCGATTCAACCTGTTCAGTTGCATTTTCTCAAGTGTGCCAAATCTTAAAATTTCCTTCAGACTTCAACTGGCCTACTTCAGAAAGAAGAGCTATGAACACAGTTTAAGTAAAGATGCTAAAAGCTCAAATAGAAGAGTCTATCTGAAGGAATTACAGAAACTACATTCCTAAGTGCATTTATATGTCCACATTAAAGGAAATGATACGGTAGGGAACAAGTCGTTTAATGTGTCTGTGTTGATGGTGGGAGTAATGCTTAGCACAAAAATTGGGACAGTAGGAAGAAGACTCTAATAATAATTTTCAAATCAATGGCTTCTAGATTTATTCTTATCCCAGTGGCAGGTACCCTTGGGAAATACTGACCTTATAACTTTGCAGGGGCTTTCGTGTTTCATGGTTGGCCTAATGTAGGTGTAACATCAACCTGTCCTATATTTCTAGGAAAGTTGTT
>NW_012105864.1:940110-969688 GCF_000951045.1 Mandrillus leucophaeus
AAGAAGACTCTAATAATAATTTTCAAATCAATGGCTTCTAGATTTATTCTTATCCCAGTGGCAGGTACCCTTGGGAAATACTGACCTTATAACTTTGTAGGGGCTTTCGTGTTTCATGGTTGGCCTAATGTAGGTGTAACATCAGCCTGTCCTATATTTCTAGGAAAGTTGTTTTCCTTCTGTTCCTCACACAGCATTGACTTGCTCCTTGTGATCCAGGTATTCTAAGTGACCTGAAGTTATTAGAAGGAGAAGACATACTCTTCCATCTCTTCATGCTTTCCATTTGAAATGCCATCCCTCCCCTACTTAGCACCCTGCAAACATACACATCACTCTAAGCCTGCTTGTGTCTTCTTGGTTGTTTTCTCTACTAGGTTATGACAGATTTCAACTGGTATGTTGTCAACTGTTTATCCCAGTAATAGCCTGGCACCCAGAAGGTGCTTAACAATGTTTGTACGGTGATTTGACAGATAACATTATGTTTTTATCTTGTACAACATGATTTTTGAAATATATATATACACTGTTAACTCTAGTGAATTAACAAATGCATTACTTCTATAGTTATTTTTGTGGTGATAACACATAACACTATTACATAACATTAACTGTAGTCATCTTGCTGTTCAACAGATCTCTTGAAATGTACTCCAGACTGTAATTATGTATCCTTTGACCAACATCTCCCCATTTCCACTTCCCCCTAACCACCCCGTAACCACCATCCTATCAACTTGTTTAGATTCTGCATATGAGTGAGATCATGCAGTATTTGTATTTCTATGTCTGTCTTATTTACTTAATTACATTCTCCAGGTTTGTCCCCCCCCCACACACATATATATATATCACATTTTCTTTATCCATTCATCCACTGATGGATACTTAGATTGGTTCCATATCTTGACTATTGTGAATAGTGCTACAAAAACATATGGGAGTGCAAATGTCTCTTCAACATATTTGTTTCATTTCCTTTGTACATATACCCAGTAGTGGGATTACTGGATCACATGGTTGATATTTTTAAATTTTTTTAGGAAACTCCATACTTTTTTCCATAGTGGTTGTACTAATTTATATTCCCAACAACAGTATAAAAGAATCCCCCTTTCCCTACGTTTTTGTCAACACATTGTCTTTTGTCCTCTTGATAATAGCCTTCTAACTGGGGTGAGATGATATTTTATTGTGGTTTTGATTTACATTTCCCTGATGATTAGTAATGTTGAGCATTATTTTGTATACCTGTTGCCCATTTGTATGTCTTCTTTAGAGAAATATCCATGCAGATCTTTTGCCCATTTCTTCTTTTTTTTTTTTTTTTTTCCTGAGTTATTTGAATTTTTACCTGTTTTGGATATTAACCCCTTGTAGGATGTGTAGTTTGCAAATATTTTCTCCCATTCTGTGGGTTGTCTCTTCTCTCTGTTGGTTGTTTCCTGTGATGTGCAGATGCTTTTTAATTTGGTGTAATTCTATTTGTCTATCACCACTTTTGTTGTCTGTGCTTTAGAGGGTTTTCCATAGAATCCTTGCCTACACCAATATCATGAAGCACTTTCCCTATGTTTTCTTCTCATTGTTTCATAGTTTTGATCTTACATTTAAGTCTGTCAATTTTAGGTTGATTTTTGTACGTGGTAAGAGATAAGGGTCTAATTTCATTTTTATGTGTGTGGATATCCAGTTTTCCCAACACCATTTATTGAAGAAACTGTCCTTTTCTCAAGATGTGTTTTTGATACATATGTTGAAAATCAGTTGACTGTAAATGCATGGATTTATTTCTAGGCTCTGTATTCTGTTTCAGTAGCCTATACGGCTGTTTTTATTCCAATACCATGCTGTTTGGTTACTGTATTGTGAAGTTAGTTGTGTAATGCCTCTAGTTTTGTTCTGTTTGATCAAAATTGCTTTGATTATTCAGAGTCTTTTATTGTTCTATACAAATTTCAGATGGTTTATTCAACATAGAAAAATGTCTACTAATGTTTTTGAAATAAAAAATGTCTGTGATGAATGCCATTGCTATCCTGATAAAGACTGGATTAAATCTATAGATCTCTTTGGGAAGTATAAACATTTTAAGAATATTAATTCTTTCAATCTGTGATTATGGGATATTTTTCCTTTTATTTTAGTCTTCCTCAATTTTTTTCATAAATGTTTTATAGTTTTCATTGTAGAGATATTTTGCCCCCTTGGTTAAATTTATTCCTAGGCTGGTTTTTTAGTAGCTACTGTAAATGGTATTTTTTCTTGATTTCTTTTTCAGATAGTTTGCTATTGATTTTTCTTTCCTTTTTTTTTTTTTTTTTTTGAGACAGGGTTTCACTTCTGTCACCCATACTGGAGTGCAGTGGCAATATCTCAGCTCACTGCAACCTCTGCCTCCCCGGGCTCAAGTGATTCTCTTGCCTCATCCTCCCGAGTAGTTGGGACTATGGTGTGTGCCACTATACCTGGCTAATTTTTGTATTTTTTGTAGAGATGGGGTTTTGTCATGTTACCCAGGCTGTTCTCATACTCCTGGCCTCAACCGATCTACCTGCCTCAGCCTCCTAAAGTGCTGGTATTACAGGTGTGAGCCACCACACCTTGCTAGATTTTTGTATGTTCATTTTATATCCTGTAACTTTTCTGAATTTATTAGTTCAAAAAAAATTTTTTTTTGATGGAATCTTTAGGGTTTTCTATTAATGGGATCATACTGTCTGTGAACAGGGACAATTTAACCTCCTTCTTTCCAATTTGAATGCCTTTGATTTCTTTCTCTTGTTCTGGCTAGAACTTCCAGTATTATGTTGAGTAGAAGTGGTAAAAGTGGGCAGCTTCGTCTTGTTCCAGACCTTAGCAGAAAAGCTTTCAACTTTTCCCTGTTCAATATCATGTTAGCTGCAGGTTTGTCATACATTACCTTTATTGTGTTGAGGTATGTTTCTTCTCTGAGAAGAGTTAGCATAAAGTGAAGCTGAATTTTCTCAAATTCTCTTCTTGCATCTATTGAAATAATTATGTGATTTTTGTCTTTCATTCTGTTAATGTCGTATATCATATTTATTGATTTCCATATGTTGAACCATCCTTGCATTCCTGGGGTGAATCCCATTTAATCATGGTGAATGATTTTTTAAAAATATGCTATTAAGTTTGCTTTGCTAGTATTTTGTTGAGGAGTTTTGCATCTATGTTCATCAGAGATATTGTCCTATAGTTTTCTTTTTGGTTGTTGTGTCCTTGTCTGGTTTTGATATCAGGATAATCCTCTCCTTGTTGAATGAGTTTGGAAGAATTCCTTTCTCTTTAATTTTTTGAGAATAGTCAATAAAAATTGGTATTAGTTTTTCTTTAAGTGTTTCTTAGAATTCAGCAGTGAAGTCGTTAGGTGCTGGGCTTCTCTTTGATAGGATATCTTTAATTACTCATTCAATCTTTCTCATTGGTCAGATTTTCTATTTCTTCATAATTAAGTCTTTGTAGTTGCATATGTCCAGGAATTTATCCATTTCTTCGGGTTTTCCAATTTGTTGACATATAATTGTTCATAATTGTTTCTTATGATAGATCCTTTGTATTCCTATGGCACCAGTTGCAATGGTTCTCTTTTCATCTCTGATTTTATTTGAGTCTTCTCTGTTTCTCTTTTTTAAAAGTTTCTTGATTAATTGAGTTATTCCTCTAGCCCACCGGCCTGTTTCATAAGGCTTGAGTATTCTTTACCCTCAAAGACTTTTTCTCACTGCGAGGGACACTAGTCTTAATCCAGCAAAAGTCTCTGAAGCTATTCTGAATGTTCCAGATGGTCTCCAGTTAGTTAGGGTATGATTTCTTTGTCAGAACAGGAAGTCATACAGATAGACAGCCAGGTTTAGAGAAAATACCCAGGGAAGTGGGGCCAGATACTTGGGTCCTGGTTTTGGTTTTGTTCCTAACTTACTATATGACTTTGAACAAGTTACATAACCTTTCTGTGTTTTACTTTCCAGACTCCAGTCTGCCCCATCCTTATAATAAATCTCACAGTAAGTCAATGAAGCCATGTTCAAGTATCTGTGTCAAATACTGTGGTAGGAAGTATGATAAAGATAAACATATTGTTTTTGTTTTTGTTTTTGAGACAGAGTCTCACTCTGTCACCCAGGCTGGAGTGCAGTGGTGTGATCTCGGCTCACTGCAAGCTCTGCCTCCCAGATTCACGCCACTCTCCTGCCTCAGCCTCCCGAGTAGCTGGGACTACAGGCTCCCACCACCATGCCCAGCTAATTTTTTGTATTTTTAGTAGAGGCAGGTTTCACTGTGTTAGCCAGGATTGTCTCAATCTCCTGACCTTGTGATCCATCCGCCTCTGCCTCCCAAAGTACTGGGATTACAGGCATGAGCCACTGCACCTGGCCAGACAAACATATTTTAAGTGTTAAGGGGGATGTCGCTTTTCTCTGGCCCTACGTAGAGGAAGTTTCATTTGGAAGAACTCATTAGAGAACCACTTCTGGCCTCTCGTTGCTGCCCCATGTACTCTGCAGTGCAGAGGAAAGATTTCTGTCACTGGGAGAAGGGACAGGACATGCTCAGCCCAGTCCCTTCTTTTCTGAGCAAGTCTTATTGCAGGGAAATGAATTCTGGTGTGTCCTTCTGTATCCTACCCCTGTCTCCACCCTCAAGAGCCTGTCTTGTGGAAGAGGCCTGTGGTAGGTAGTGCTGCCAATGAGTGGGTGGGTACATTGGCCTGATTGAAGGGCAAAGGGAAACCTTTTTGGTTACTGCTGGATAACAATACTGTTCAATTGCCTGTATCAATAATAAAGCCAGTATTTGATCAGACTCTGACCTTTCTGTCTTATTTCTCAATAGAAAGGGAAGACAGAAATGTTATGCATAGATACTCTAAAACTTCAACAAAAAGATGTGTCACAGTTATAAAGCGAGCTTAGTAAGGAGGTGTGCTGTGGTCAAAACCATCTTAGGTTGGAATGACTGAGACCTCATTCTGAGTCCAAGCTCTGGTGCTCACTGGCTTTGCTGCCTTAACCAAGTCCAGTGGCTTTCCTGGCCCTCAGTTTCTTCAACTTTAAAATGCAGATGTTGGACTAGTTGATCTCTCATGTTTTTTAGCTCTAAGAGCTTATGAATCATGCCTATAATCCACCCAAAGAAGGTTCCAAATGGACTTGGAGTCTTTCATCTCTTGGCAAGTCACTGAGACTCTTAGTCAACTATTTAAAATCCATCCACTCTTTCTTCCTGAGTAAGAAACTCAGCTTTTACTGCCTGGTAACAAAGATTTATTCTTCGTTCCTCTTGAAGCTGGAACTCTTTCTTCTCTGTCCTACATGAAATGTGAAAATACTGGTTGAAGCCCCAGCAGCCATCATGAACCTCAAAATCATATTAACAATGGAAGTCATATGAACAAAAGTTGGTAGAAAGATAAGAGTCACCTAGGTTGTTGATGTGATGGTAGAGCTGCCACCTACACCCTAAATTGTTTGCCTCCATATTTTTCTAATGTAAAAAGTAAAAAGTCAACATTATTTCTTAGTTTTGTTGGCAGTAGTCGAATTACACTTTTAAATGATACAACTAATTTGGCTTTCTCATAAATGATAGATCCTTCAACAGGATGGAGAATGTAAACCTGCAGAATGGTATAGCACACATAGCTCATCTTTAGAACAGAAAGGTTTAATTCATATCCAGAAATATTTTTTGAAAGGTGAAAGAAAATGAAATTCTCTTTCACTATGGGGACACTAGTGACATTGTAGAAACAAGATTCTCAGTTTCTATGGACCCCAGACATCAGTTAAATATTTCAACAACCCTAATCTGAATTTTATTTTAGGCATCTCTAATGGTTAACAACTGTGGATCTGAACAAAACCTGTTGGCCAGAAAATTCTTTCAGGCTGACAAAATGTGCTAGTTCCTGCCAAACATAAAATAACACTTAGTCATTTTCAGTGAGCACTACAAAGCTTTGCAGTCAGGACTTCATGTGTTTTACACCAATATGAAGTAAGTAGTGACAGGAAAATAGATACTGTATTCAGCTAGATCAAGCAAGTGACATTCCTTTTGAAGCATCTCAAGATGCTTTTACCAAGCTCCAGGATGTAATAATGATAACACTTGCCCTGAAGAGTTCTGCAAATGTGTCTTCCACATTGCTCTCAGTGGGAACTGTGGCATGGTGGAAAGGCATTTGGACTTGGAATTGGGAGTCCTGGATTGGAACTTCAGTTTTTCCAAGTAGCTCTATGACCCTGGGCAAGTGATTTAGCCTTCCTGAGCCTCTGTTTCCTTAACTTTACAACTGAGATATTAATATTTATCTCACAAAGCTAAAGTAAGGGTTAAGTATCTATATATAGGTAAAGCACCTGGCATAGGGTCTAATGAAGAGGACATGCTATTTAATGAACATCATATTGAAACTGACATTTAAGCCACCAGACTGGTTATCTGGTATTGGGAATTTCATCGTCGAGCATTTGAAGTGTTGATTAGATACATTAAAGTGCAGTCAGACTTCACCAAACATTCAATGTTCAAATAAATTAAACTCCCTTGCTGTTTGTAAGTAAAGGAAGTACCTGAGGGTGTTTGGGTGATGTGACCCAGTAAGGCTCTGGGGATAACTTGCTGACAGCTCCAATTTGGGTGTGTGTGGGCAATAGTGTGAAGGACAGAATTGGAATTAAATATAAAGTATGACAAGCTTAATAAGGAGCAAGAAAGTGTAATTCGTTTAGGGAGGAAAAGCCAGAGCCCGAGTCACCCAACATGGGAGGGCTGGCTCTGTGCAAACTAGCGGGGAAGAAGTCAGGAAGAAGTAGTTATTGATAGCAGTTGCTCAGCGGGATGTGCTTTAGTGCAGTCGGCCAGCGCAGCAGCAGGAAACGCTCTGAAGCAGACCCCCTGCTTTGCAACACAGGTAACAGCACTGCTTCTTGTTCCTACACATAAATTTTTATGGAGTGCATGAAGAAGAAGTTCCAGATGAAAACAAAAACTCCACAGGAATATTAAGCCCTTACATCATAGACTGCTCCTACCTGGGCACTCTTGTTTGATCCTCAAGACCAGCTGTCCCCAGCTTTTTTGGCACCAGAGACTGGTTTTGTGAAAGACTTTTTTTCCATGGACTGGGGCGTGGGGAGGGGAAAGGTTTTGGGATGAAAGTATTCCACCTCTGATAATCAGGGATTAGATTCTCATAAGGAGCATGCAACCCAGATCCCTTACATGCACAGTTCATGACACAGTTTGTGCTCCTATGAGTATCTAATGCTGCTGCTGCTCTGACGGGAGGTGGAGCTCAGGCGGGAATGCTCGCTAACCTGTCACTCACCTCCTACTGTGCAGCCTGGTTCCCAAACAGGCCATGGACTGGTATGGGTCCCTGTCCTGGAGCATGGGGACCCCTGCTCAAGACAACTCTTGTATGCAGCCCGAGAAGGTGGTTGCCACCTTTTCAAGGGTAGGTAAATTGAGATATAGAGTAGGTAAATGGTGGACCATTTGGAGCTGAGACTAGAACCCAGTGGCAACTTGGGTGTTTTATGGAATTAAGATGTAATGTATGCAAAGCACTTAGCATGGTGCTTCAGATGGGCGCGCACTCTGTAAATGGTCATTATTGATGTTACTGAGAAAGAAAGATGGTCCTGGAGTTCTTCAGTTTGGAAACGAAGACATTCATGTGACTTAGGCATGCTCTTTAAGTATATGCGCAAGAAGCCAGACAGCTGCTTTCCATCTTTTCTGAGCAAATGGGTTTCAGCCACATGTGCAATCTGTACATTCATTCTTAAGTGAGTTCTCTGCTTTAAAAAAAAAAATATGTGTAGCCTCAGGATGCAAGCTCTGCAAAATCAATCGATAAAATAATTAAATTAATGGCAGCAACAACACGTTCTAATAAAAGCCAACACAATATGTACTGTGGAAACAGCATGTTTCCATCATGCTCCGCTCAGGTTGAGGACATTTTTAAAAGTGGGGCATTCTCATCTAACCCTTCACTTGCTCCTGCCCAGCTCCCCCAGCTCCTAGTGAATGTCATGGGACTTGCTGCCCTCCATAAAACAGCATCTGCCTTTGGGAAGAAACGTGTCTCTTGGGAAACCCTTAATAGGGATGCAGGTATTCCTCTTAAAGTGAAGGATTCGCAATTAGGTCTCTGGGCCCTTTGTGACCATAATTAACACCTGTGATCCCAAGGTGCAGACACCCAGCTGGAAGCATCAGACAGCAAGCCCAAGTCCCTGGGATCGTAATCCCATAAACTGGTCTGTTTGTGTTGGTTCTACCTACTCTCAGATCTCATATCTCTGGACTCTTCAGCCTTCTGTGAACCTACAGAATTGATTCTTCTCTCCTACTTTGCAGGTTGCTCAGATTTGGCCTCTTGCTCTCCTAGACCCACAATGTCATGCAGATTGGCGCTTCACAATTGTCCATTCCCTGGGGAACTTGTTCAGAGTCTGATGCAGCGGGCTGGTGGGCCTGACACTGCATTTCCAACATGCTCTCAGGTGATGCTGATGCTGCTGGTTCATGGTCCACACTTCTAGTTGCAAGGATCTGAAGTCCTGTGCTTGGAAAGAGAGCCTGTATCTCTGCCCTGAATCCTTGTGACCAGTTCAGAGTGACACCAATGCTCCTCTAAGACAGGCATATGGGAACAAAGTGACCAGAGTTAGATCAATACAAACCTTTCTAAGGCTTATTTTGCACTGAAGGAAGGGAAAGAATTGCCTACCTTGGGAAACTTTTAAAATTCCCTGTCTCTAGCAGTTGGGGTAAGTGTTGATCTTGGCTGATCTTGAGATGAATGCAGGGAAAGGAATGTCTCCTAGAAGTTTCTTTGAGCCTTCGCTGTGTGGAACCCAGGAAACAATGGTGGAGAGGACTAAATCCCCAATGGACGACTTACTGTTTAGTCCTCCTCTGTCTCTTTTGATTTTAAAGCCAAATGGCAAAAATTTTAAACCACAGTAACATTTTTGAACAGTTTTGCACTTTCAAAGCAAGCCTCCAGTAGAGGATACCTTCCATTTATACATGGATGTCATTGGTACAATGACTTTCCTGTTCTACATGCAATCAGTGAGCCAAGAGGGTCTTCAAAGCCCTTTTCCAAAAATGCATTTTCCCCCTGAAATATTCATGTAAGTAATTTAGCTACCTACCCCAGGCTCATGATGAATTTTTTAGATAATTGCTTTAATTCTCTGCTTCATTTTGCTAATGTGGAGCTGGCCTCTGCCTGTAGATTTATTGCCAGCTTCATGTTTTTCAGGGAACAAGAATTACTAAACGGTTGATTGTTTCATTGAGGTTTACTGTGGAGGCACTGGAAACAGCTACCTATCCTCATCTCCTACAATTAGAATCTCTTTATCGTGAGCCTGATGATTAGAGACAGTAGACAGAACTTGCACATGGGAATGTGTAGTGAGGGAAGGAAATCTAAAAACTCACCAGATAAAAGTCACTGTATGAAACTCTCGATATTACTGTTTTTAAATACTGCATTTCCATCAGGCTGTCATGTTTATTTCTTCCAAAAAGCAATGAAATATATGTGTCTGTTTTTCAATAATTTGCTAAACATGATATAAATGAATGTTTCCTTCAGTGTGACTTGATACCTAATAAATGCCCACTAAATACAGCCAACCATCATCACTGAAGCAGTTCTGACTCGGGACCAACTCTTCTTCTTTCTATTTAGCTAGTGTAATTTGATGTGACAGTAGCTGGAGGCACTGTGGATGGCAGCTGTGAAGAGGAGGAAAGTACGCAGAACCAGGATGCGAGTGATGCCTGAATGTGGCTTCGTGATAAGAGTTAGCGATAAAAGGAATCCACGTTGTAAAAGTCGGTGGCATCTTACCTCCACTAGTGAGATAAAGAAAGAAATATAAATAAGCCTCAGGAACATCAAAAGCTGAAACATACAGTAGGATTATGGCAAAGGACAAGAGAGAAGCCACATATTTCAGAAATTGTTTTGGGACTGTGCATATTGGCTGGACTGCATATATCTAGCTTGATTTGATCTCATCCCAAAACATTCATGCAACGTAAGTGATGGAAAGTGAGCTGGCTTTACATTCATTCTCACTTTTCAAAGGTCCTTACCTCTTGAATTTCTGCAAAGGAAGAAGGAGGGGTTTCTAAGCCCCTAACCTTGAAACTGTTTAAATGACCACGTTAAAAAAAAAAATTAACAAAGTCTTTAAGAGACCCTAAATCTCATTGAAAGCAACACCCTGTAGAAATTGTAGTCACCACTGGTACCAACACAATGTTCTATTTTAAGGGTCCTAGCGTCCTTAACTGAACTATTACTAAACCTAACAATCAGTGCCTACACTTTTTCTTTGACCTCAGTGACTTCCACCCTTTGGGTGTTGCAACACTAGCTGGTGAAGCTGAACTTTTCCAGGCTCTTAGACTCTTTTGTGCTAAGAAGGCAAAGCAGACATTTGGCTTCTAAAATATTTGGTAATGCCTCAAATATTTTCTAGATGTCTGGGCCTGGGCTGGAGTCTCTTAGAAGGATCCAACCTGACCCCATTATTTAAAGTACTTAATTTGAATGCCACTCAATACAGCATTGTGGCAAGCATTTCTTTTCTTATTTAAGGTTATTGATGAGCTGTGGTTGTTTACATTGGGCTGAAAAAGATTTGTTTATCTGAAATTCTTTCTGCTACTACAGCCACCAGCAGCTGTTCCTTTGGAAGCAGATAGAAAGAAGCAAACCACTTGGTTTGCAACTTTGCCTCTTGGACACCTTGCTGACATTGCAGCTTTTTGCTTTTATTCACTCAGTTGCCTAATCCAGAAAACTGGACACCATTCTTGACTTCTCCTTCTCCTTTGCGTTGCATCTAATGGTTCATGTAGACAAGTGAGCCATTTCTTTCTCTTATCCTGTCCTAGTGACGTCATTTCCACTTTAGAAACCTATCACATTTAGGATTGTTAAATTAAGTTTAGCCTAAAGCTACCTCCTTACTTATTTTACATTTGGCCTAGTGTTTTATCCTATGTAGTGAACTATAACCTAACTAGATGTGTAAACAGACTGGAGCCTACTTTTATGCCAGTCACTGAGCTTTGGCCAGTCAAGGATAGCCAACTGTTCAAACAGGGTTTGAATAAGGCCAATGCTGGGCTGTAACCAACCCAGCTGTTTCTGTATCTCACCGCCATTTTTTTCGTATGTCACTTGTCACTTTCTTTTGTCTGCCCATAAATTTTCTCTGATCATGAGGCAGGCTGGAGTTTCTCTGAACCCACTCTGGCTCAGGAGGCTGCCTGATTCGTGAATTGATCTTTGCTCAGTTAAACTCTGTTAAATTTAATTTGTCTGAAGTTTTTCTTTTCTTTTCTTTTTTTGGGACAGAGTCTCACTCCATAGCCCACGCTGGAGTGCAGTGGCATGATCTCGGCTCCCTGCAACCTCTGCCTCCCTGGTTCAAGCAATTCTCCTGCCTCACCCTCCTGAGTAGCTGGGATTACAGGCGCCTGCCACCCGCCCGGCTAATTTTTTTGTTTTTTTCTTTGTAGAGATGCAGTTTCACCAAGTTGCCCAGGGTGGTCTTGAGCTCCCGAGCTCAACCAATCTGCCTGCCTTGGCCTCCCAAAGTGTTGGGGTTACAGGCGTGAGACACTGCACCCAGCCTGAAGTTTTTCTTTTAATGGGATGAAGCCCAATTTTCTTAACTCTGACTCTCCCCCAGCTTCATTTGTTCTCACTTTCCTCCCTCTGTGCATTCCTGCCCTGCTGAGCTACTCTCAGTGTCTTAAACATGCTATGCTCTTTCTTACTTTCAGGTCTTCAACTGTGTTGTTCCTTTTGCCCACAACTTCTCCTTTTTCCTCCCTTGGCTAATTTGTCCACATCCTCTAGGTCTTGGTATAGGTGATTCTTTTGCTTTGAGGCTTGCTTTCACACTTCCCTAACACAAAAACACACCTATATCACACAGCTACAGTAAGAGACACAGATCAGTTCTCCCCTGGGTTCATCTGAATCTAATGCGCTTATCTCATCCACTGTATCATTCTGCAGCTTCAGAGAAGTATAGCTTTGGTTTTTGTCGCCTAGGGAGCTTTCCTGAGGAGGAGGGAGAAACATTTGCTTGTCTAAATCCTGGCAAGGCCTGTCTTCTCTTTTATTGTCTTCTACATCAATGGTCACGCTCTCATTCCTTCAAATACGATTTAACAAGGTTCTGCTATCTTTTCTTCTGCTTTGCTCTTTCTTGTGGTAACTGTATTTGTCCATTCTCATGCTGCTAATGAGGATATACCTGAGACTGGGTAATTTATAAAGAAAAAGAGGTTTAATGGACTCAGCTCCACATGGCTGGGGAGGCCTCACAACCGTGGCAGAAGGTGAAGGAGGAGCAAAGGCACATCTTACATGGCAGCAGGCAAGAGAGAGAGTGTGCAGGAGAACTACCCTTTATAAAATCATCAGATATAATGAAAGTTATATCACAAGATCAGTGTGGGAAAACCCACCCCTATGATTCAATTACCTCCTACCAGGTCCCTCCCGCAACATGTGGGGATTATGGGAACTACAATTCAAGATGAGATTTGGGTGGGAACACAGCCAAACTATATCAGTAACTTCAGTTTCTAACATATTTGGAAAGGATGGCATTCATAGAACTTTCCTTTGCTCTATAGACCAAATGATAAGTAACCAGGCCCTTGAGGTTGTAATAGCTGAACCCTTCATAATTTAAGTTTGCTTTATGAATATTGATATTATGACTTATATGTGTAACTGATAACTCAGGTCTATTGCTGGGCCATGGCAACTGGATAGGTTAGTGTTTCCTAAACCAATGTCCCAAGAAATAGATATCTCGGCCGGGCGCGGTGGCTCAAGCCTGTAATCCCAGCACTTTGGGAGGCCGAGATGGGTGGATCACGAGGTCAGGAGATCCAGACCATCCTGGCTAACACGGTGAAACCCTGTCTCTACTAAAAATACAAAAAACTAGCCGGGCGAGGTGTAGTCCCAGGTACTCGGTGTAGTCCCAGGTAGCCGGCCTGTAGTCCCAGGTACTCGGGAGGCTGAGACAGGAGAATGGCGTAAACCCGGGAGGCGGAGCTTGCAGTGAGCTGAGATCCGGCCACTGCACTCCAGCCCGGGCGACAGAGCCAGACTCCGTCTCAAAAAAAAAAAAAAAAAAAAAAAAAAGAAATAGATATCTCAAGCAACATTTAATTTAAAAAATCCTCTTCTGATCAAATATATTTGGCTGGAATAGTATAACTACCTCTACACTTTTCTAGGAGATATTTCTAGCATGGGAATTCTTCTAGAATAGAAACTGGCTTAACAAAAATCTTAAGTGTTTTCCCCATGATGAAACAGCTGGTCAGTGACAAAGCTGATAAAAGCACTCAGGTGTTCTGTGACTATTACTGCAGCTGTTTATACAGATAAGGCCACTGTAGCCCTGAATCCTCCTGGCTATAAATTACAGATGCTTGGAAGATGCAGTCACCCTTCCAGACCACGGGTGTCAAAGGCAGGGGAGATAGACACTGTGACATCCTGAGCCAGTCCCTTAAAGCATAATAGTCCAGTGAACCGGGGAGGATCATCTGGGAGCCAGTCTCTGGGAAAATGACTCGTGATACCAAATCAAGTTTCCTGGCTAAGACTCCATTTCAAAATAGAATTACTTTGAGTTTTCTTCAGCGGTGTTCTCAAAGTAATCACATTTTAAAAGAAGACACAATCATCCCAGCACCCATCTCATTGGATAAAACATTGAGATTTGAAGATCCACTTCCGTCCCCCATCACCCATTATGACCATTGCACACCTGGCCGACAGATGCCATGTATTAATCAATGACATCCTGAAGCATGGTTTCTGTTACTAATCATCTCCCTTCCTGAGTTCCGGACTGCACCATACTTTGAAACACCGTGAACTCCAGCCTATTTGATGGTCTAGTACATGAAGGTAATAAATCAAGGGTAGGTACCTCTAACTGTAATAAAATATGGACCTGGCTATTTATAGCTATCACAAGTAAATATTGGGAGATACTAAAAATTATGAAAAATGTAGTTCAGCAAATATTGCCACAATGACTAGCAATTTAGTTAAATATCTTTGGAGTAGGCTCTGTAGTCTAGCCAAAAGAAGATTTAGAACCTCGAAGAGAAGGGATTTATACAGTCTAGTAAGAGCGGTTATATATTTGCTGTCAAGGTTAGTATGCTCTACTCTGAAGCTGTGGGGTTTGTGGTGAAATGAAAGCTGTCGGCTTGATAGAACACGGGGATAGGGAATTATGCCTAAAGGTAGGACAGATATACACATATTGTACCTAAGGAGGTGAAAAATTTGCTTTCACTTAACATTTATTATATTTCCACTATGCCCTAGATTCCAGGAGAAACATACAAGATAAATGGGGTAGAGACTTTGCCCTCAAAGAATTTATTTCTGGTAGAAGTGAGACCACATGCACATAATAAAGGCAGGCAGTAAGATGTGTTAGAGGGAAGTGTGGGCTGTGGAAGTTTAGAGATGGGAGTAGTAACTTTCTTTTGGAAGGGAAGGTGGCTCTCATAAAGAAGGCAGAGTCTGGAGAATGGGTGAGTTTTGATATGTTGGGGTAGGGAGAAGGGCATTCCGGATGGGGAAAATGAAAGCGCTTTTGCAAAATTATAACTGAGAAAATTATGACAGTGAAAGAAGTCAGACCTACCCGACTGCATCTTGGTTCTAACCTTTAAACTGTCCCTGTTCATTCCTGGGTGTAGGACGAACTAACTTTAGGAAGGAATTCAGTTCATGGTTTGACTCTGAAACAAAATTGATAACAGCCTCTTCCCAAAAAGATCCTTTCTTTCCAGGGAACCAGTCCGCCTTTGCATTAGAAATTACAGTTTATGGGGCCGGGTGCAGTGGCTTACGCCTGTAATCCCAGCACTTTGGGAGGCTAAGGCGGGAGGATCACAAGGTCAGGAGTTTGAGACCATCCTGGCCAACATAGTGAAACCCCGTCTCTACTAAAAATACAAAAAAATTAGCCGGGCGAGGTGGCGGGCGCCTGTAGTCCCAGCTACTCGGGAGGCTGAGGCAGGAGAATGGCGGGAACCCGGGAGGTGCAGCTTTCAGTGAGCGGAGATTGTGCCACTGCACTCCAGCCTAGGCGACAGAGCGAGACTCTGTCTCAAAAAAAAAAAAAAAAAAAAAAAAATTACAGTTTTCAGGTCATGCAGCCTGTGGCTCCAGGAGTCTGAACTTCCCCAAATTGCACGTGGGGATGCCATCACTACTGTGAAATCTAAGACCAGTGCCTGAGATATTTTGCAGATCTTGCCCTGGATGGATCAGCTGACACCACCAAGATGGGTAATCTGGCTCACCCAGCTCTGCCATCCCACCCAGGAACAAAGACAGCGAGAAAAACTCACTTTGACCCACTATAAGTCCATCTCCAACCTGACCAATCAGCACTCCCTACTTCTCAAGCTCCTACCCGCCAAATTGTCTTTAAAAACTCTGATCCCAAATGCTCGGGGAGACTGATTTGAGTAATAAAACTCCAGTCTCCCGCACAGCCAGCTCTGCGTGAATTACTCTTTCTCTATTTCAATTCCCCTGTCTTGATAAATTGGCTCTGTCTAGGCAGTGGGCAAGGTGACCCCATCGGGTGGTCACAAAAATCTGTGGACATGGAAATGTGCATGTATGAGCAGCAAGCCTGCAAATTCAACAAAATCTTAAAAATCATTTGCAGTGACATAAAACTTAAAAATGCTTAGGGACAAATTTAACAAAAGATGGGCAGGATTGCTTGATTGAAAACTATAAAATGTTGCTGTTCATGAATTGGGAATCTCAATATTATGGACAGCATCAGTTTTCCCTAAATTCATCTATGGATGAAACAAAAGTCCAATCAAAATATAGCATTTTGGAGTCAGACATTGACAAGCTGATTCTAAAATTTATATGGAAATGCAAAGGACCTAACATTGTCCAAAAAGTCTTGCAAAATAATAAAGTTGGAGGATTTGCACTATTTGATTTCAAGACTGAAAAACTATGGTAATGAAGACATTACAATAATGGCATAAAATAGATGATGAAATAGAATATGTCTAGAAATAGCCTCAAATGTATAGTCTATCGATTTTGACAAAGGTGCCAAAGCACTTCATGGAGAAAGGTGTAGGAACAACTGGATAAACTGAATAAATTGATGATAAAATTGAAGAAGGTGGCAACAGAGGCTCAGAGAAATTAAATGAATTACTCAAAATCACACAGCTGAGCCACAACTCCTAAATCGGTAGTTTGGATTGGTCTGTGAGGCTCACAATGCTTCCCTTGACAGTATTTGGTACATTTGTCTTTATTTGTATATAATGTAGCCTGAGACTATGTAACCAGGTAAGTTTCACATTGTGTTTCTGAGACCTATTTGACTACAAAGGAATATTGAGATTTAACAACGGGTATTCCCCTAGAATGGTACACATCTAGCTGGCCACATGAGCTATAGTCTAATTTAATCAAAAGCCCCCACAATGGGACTTCCCCCAAGTGTTGTCTTTACCTAGCACAGTCTTAATGCCATTAGTATCTTTTTGTTTTGAGTCTTTTACTTCTATCATGAAGCTCCTTAAATGAGCAATTAAAAACATCTGTCAACAAGCTGTCCACTTTTCCTACTTAGATAATTAATCAATTACAGCAGGGTAAAAGTAGAGTTGAACATTGAGGTAGCTGGAAAAGGACTGACTGACAGTTTCAGGCCAGAAAGCACTAGTGTCTGAGCATTTCAGAGTTTTATGTTTTCTGAGAGGCTGAGTCCATGGGTGATTTTTATTTTCTGAATCTGGCTTGATTACCTTTTCATAATACTTCTTGAAAAGTCGCAGGTAGAAACCCATGTAAATTTTGCAGAGCATGGGAGAAGAAAATATTGATAAAAGATGTTTGTGGAAGCAGAGCTGGATGTGGTAGGAAGAGAGGTTTTAAAAAACAGCACCAAGTGTAGAGCTGTAGGTTTGATAGGTTTGTGTCTTACATCTGCCTGGACATGGATTCTGACATGACAGAAGAATACTATGTTCAGCTCTCTTGTTGTGTGGGTTGGGACATTTCTCAGTACTATGGAATTATAGTCATACATTGCTTGACAAAATACTTTCTGAGAAATGCATCGTTGGGTAATTGCATCATCATGCAAACATTGTAGAGTGTACTCACACAAACCTAGATGGTGTAGCCTACTACACACCTGGGCTGTATAGTGTAGCCTATTGCTCCTAGGCTGCAAAGCTATCCAGCAAGTTATTGTACTGAATACTATAAGCAATTGTAACACAACAGTAAGTATTTGTGTATCTAAATATAGAAAAGTATAGTAAAAATATGGTATTATAATCTTATGAGATGATCATCATATATACAGTCCATTGTTGATGAAAGATTTTGTGATGCATGATTGTATATAATATTTGCAGTGCCAATTTCATAAAAAAATTATACTAGATATAAGAAAGAATTCTGAGATCTCTATATCCCACCAAATACATCACACAGATGAAGCAACTAAGGCCTACATAAATTAATCAACTTGGTCAGGCTACTGCAGCCAGTAACTATATGGGGGCTGGAGTCCAGATCTTCTATGCTAAGGACGATTACTGCAGTCATTATATCATGTCACCTAAAACTTCAATGTTTTCCCTTCAGCACACAGACAGTTTTAATGATGCTATAATGGGATGTTAACTGGGACTTTTCTGGTCTTGTATTTTTAGCTGAGAATAATACATTCTAAAGAGAAGTCCCATTGGTAGGGCTTGCTAATAGATGGCTAAGAGAATGGTGACAGTCCTGCAGCCACCTCAAGCTATGTGGTGGAAGAGCTGCAGTGCAGCCATTTCTACACAGAAAACAGCAACACCTGGATACCTCAGCACCACCCCACAAAGACCCTTCATCCTGTGTCCTTTGATTCCTCCAGCTCCAATGCCAGAAGAGCCGCAGTAGCTTCCAGGTGAGGGAAATCACAGAGGGAGGAGAAAAATAATTCCTACTTCACATTTCTGAGTTGAATACGCTCTGAGCTGCGGAGGAGGCTACAAGCTAGAGATGGGATCACAAATTAAATTTTAATATCTGATGATAGGATATTCATTCATCTTTATTGATGCCTAAATGCCTAGAGAAAAGTATGCATTCTTTCCATATGAAGGTGGGGAAGACTTAAAGAGAGTGAAAGAGAAATGCAAGCGCCTGTTGGTTCTAGTTAACTCAATGAAACGATAAAACTTTTAAATCTGACATCACTTAAACGTTGACTGCAACTGGGGCAATCTCTGAAGTCTCTGACTCTCTGTTTTAAGTCTTTATTCGATTATTATTTTTAGTTTCTGGGGAAAGTGTATTTTTAGGCTTAAGAAAATGTAATGATTGCACAAATTCTTTTCAGCTCTGGTAATTTGGTTGGCAGCCTTTCTATATATGTGAATATAGATGGTGGGAACATAGCTTTCTGAATTGTTCTCTTTTCCATTCTATAAAGGGCTTTCAAATACATTATTGTTCTTTCTCCAAATAGAAGTGGGTCATCATGTCCCCCTAAATGGTTTCCTCAAAAAGATGAAGTCTTTTCCATGAACTAGCAGATTGGGCTATCAGCCTCAGGCATACAATCAAAGATCTTTGCTCCTTGTTTTTTTTGTTTGTTTATTTGTTTTGTTTTGTTTGTTTGTTTGTTTTAAAATTCACAAGGGCTCTACAAGTTTAGAAAGCTAGGATTCAGGCCCAAGCTTTGCTACCTAAGGCTCTGGCCTGCTTCCTTGTTGTGCAGGACATTTATAAACTACATTTCTACCTTCATGTCTGAATACTTTCAATTCGCCCATCCAGATTCATTTTCTACCCTCCTCTCTGTTCTAAGAGGCTGGATTGTTCAAGCTACATCAACTAGTTCCTTTAATCTCTAGCTTCTGGTTGAGTTTGGCCAATAGAGAGTTCCAGCAAGAAATTAAAGGGAGAGAGGGAAGAGTGAGATGGAGGGGTTTATTTTCATGCTTCTTTCCAAATGCATTCACAAATAGTGGGCTGCCTCCCTTCACTGAGGGCACAGTGTCTATGATGCCCTCTGCATATTCAAGAACCACTCTTTCCTTTTCCCCATTCGGGCCTAGGGGTGTTGATGTATCGTAGGACTATAATTAGTCCTGATGCAGTATACCATCCTTAGTGGGTTCCTGTATGTGCCCATGCTTTCTAAATTATCCCTACATTATATTTTCAAAATACTCAACTTGAGGTCTTTTTTTCCTTCTTGAGACTCTCAACCCTGAAGAATACAGGTTTGTTTGTTTTACATTTCTTCATGAGAGACCCAACAGCATCTATTTCAATCCTCCAATGACTTCTGTTGTCATTTACTTTGAAACTTTTTTTTTTTTGAGACAGAGTTTTGTTTTGTTGCCCAGGCTGTGTGAGTGCAGTGGCACGATCTTGGCTCACTCCAACTTATGCCTCCTGGGTTCAAGAAATTCTTGTGCCTCAGCCTCCTGAGTAGCTGGGATTACAGGTGCCCGCCACCACTCCAGGATGGTTTGTTTTGTTTTGTTTTGTTTTGTTTTGTTTTGTTTTGTTTTGTGGTAGAGACTGGGTTTCACCATGTTGCCCAGGCTTGTCTCAAGCTCTCAAACTCCTGAGCTCAGGCAGTCTGCCCATCTCGGCCTCCCAAAGTGCTAGGATTACAGATGTGAGCCACTGCACCCGGCCTAGTTTGAAACTTTCTTGGACTCTTCTGTGTCTCTACATGGCTTTCTATATTATTTTATTGTAGATCTTTGAATGTGAACAGTTACAGAGCAATGATTTATATTTCATTCTTTCTTCTTTTTTAGAGATGGGGCCTCACTGTGTTGCCTAGGCTAGCCTTGAACTCCTGAGCTCAGTGATCTGCTTGCCTCAGCCTCTCAAGTAACTGAGATTATAAGTGATAGCCACTGTGCCTCGCTTAATGATTTATATTCTCTTTGTGCCTTCCAGACCATGAATCCTTCCAGTCCAGAAACATCTATGTGTCCCCATCACTTAGTAAAGAGCTTTTATCAGACCATTTCCAGTATTCCAACATATACATTTATTGAAATGTTCACTGGAACGGACCTGATAAAACGCACACAAAGATGAAATGAAAATGGGCATCATTAGTTGCTTACTATGTTCTACTATAGTAGTTATTGTTTTAATGGGAATCAGTATATCATATCAATCAATAGTCTCATCTGATCAATCAATCATGTCAATATTATGGAATTTAGCACTCCAAAAATAAGCCTTCTGGTGAGATAGTATGAAGAAAGCAAATTGTATCAAGGTTTGTATTTTTATATTTAATGTTCTTTTTTCTTTTACAGGTAGCATTGAGCAGGGTCTTGGGTATTTATTCAATCTGACAACCTTTGCCTTTCAATTGGAGTCTTTAGGACATTTTCATTTTATGTGATTATTGATATGGTTAGGTTTAAGTCTATCAACTTGCTAGTTGTTTTCTATTGTTTCACCTGTTTTTTTTTTTCTATCTCCCTCCTTTTCTACTTTCTCTTGATTATTTGAATGTTTTTCCATGATTCCATTTTATCTCCATTGTTGAGTCTTATTTGCCATATATGTTTCCTTGTTTTAGTGGTTGCATTTGTGTTTTCAGTGTGCATATTTAAATTTTGACCATCTTCCTTCTTTCTACTGTTTCATTTATAGTGAAGAAAATTACAGCTGTAGAGTTCCATTTTTTACCTCCTGGTCTTTATGCTATTGGTATCATTTATTTTACATATACATATATTATAATTCCCCTGTACATTCTTATTGTTTTTGGTTAATCAATTGATTTTTTAAATGAGAATTAAAGAAAAAATTGTTTATTTTCACCTATGTAGTTACCACTTAAAGTGCTCTTCATTCTTCTGTGTAGGTCCATTATCATTTTCCTTCTGCTCAAATCACTTCTTTTAACATTTATTTTAGTGCTGATTTCCTGTTAGTGAATTCTTGCAACTCTTGTGTTTGACAGATATTTTTGGTGGCTATAGACTTTTAGACTGATAATGTTTTCTTTCTTTCAGGATGCTAAAAATGTTACTCCATTGTCTTTTCACTTACATTGCTTCTGATGAAAAATGTGCTCTCATTCTTATCTTTAGTACCTCTGTATGTAGTGTGTGTGATTTAAAGATTATGGGTTTTTTTCACTAGTTTTGAGTCATTTGATTACAATGTGCTTTGGTATAGTTTTCTTTATTTTTCTTGTACTTGGGTTTTGTTGAGCATCTTGAATCAGTGAGTTTATAGATTCCATCAAATTTGGAAAAATTACAGTAATTATTTCTTCAATTTTTTTTCTGTGCCCTCCTTATGTCTTCTTCTTCAGGTCTTTAGTAACACATATATTAGTCTGTTTGAAGTTGTGCCATCACTCACTAATGTTCTGCTGATATTTACATATTCTTTTCTTCTCTGTGTTTAATTCTAAGTAATTTTATTTCTATGTCTTAGAGCTCACTAATATTTTCTTCTTTAATATCTTATCTGCCATTTTTCCCATTCACTGTTTTCATCTCAGGCATTATAGCTGACATCTCTAGAAGTTTAATTTTTTATTTTCCCTATGTCCATACTTAACATTTTCATATAAGGAATACTGTTATAGTAACTATTTTAGTGTCTTTATCTGCAAATTTTAACAAGTTTCAGTTAGGGATCAATTTCATTTAAAACATTTCTCCTTGTTATAAATAATATTTTCTTGCTTTTTGAATGTCCGATTGTCCTTTGATTGACTGCCAGACGTTGTGAATTTTACTTTGCATAATGTTTGATAATTTTAGGTTCCTGTAAATAATCTTGAGCTTTATCCTCGGACACAGTTTGGTCCTTTTGGGTCTTGTTTTTAAATTTTGTTAGACAGATTTATAGCCGTGTTTAGTCTAAAGCTAGTTAGTCCTCATGACTGAGACAAGAGGCTTCTAAGTACAATGTTGGATTCCCTGTGAATTATGTCTTCTAGTCCGACTGGTAGGAACAAGCACAATTATAGCTTTGTGTGAGTATCAGATATTGTTCCCTCTATCCTTTTCGGTGTTTCTTTCTTGGCCCCAGGTAGCTTTTTCTGCATGCTTTGTGTTGACTAGAACTCTGCTGAGTTCTGTAGAGGAACCCTCTGCAGCTCTATAAAGTTCTCTCTCTGTGCAGCTTTCTCCACTGTGCTACTCCCTGTTCACATCTTAGGAACTCTGGCTGCCTTTGTCTCTCCAGACTCTCAGATCCAGCTCCTCAATGGGTGGGACTTACCAGGCTCTGATTGGGTTCCTTTTCCCTGATCCACTGTTTAGAATCACTCTCAAGGCTGTAAATTGGGGCAATCATAGGGATCACCTTTTTTTTTGTTTCTCATCTCCATCTTGGTCAGGTGTCTTGGTGCTTAATTGAGCTGAAGGTTTTCCTGGGCTGATGGCAGCTGTGAAGAGGTAGGAGGGGGCATCTGCAAACACAGGAGAGAGATAAACTGTAGAAATATGGTGGAAGAATATGCAATCAACCTGCTGCTTTCCTCTTATTCATGTCTGTTTGTTTCTTGTAGTGACCTAGCAGATTTACTTACCTAAAGTATGTTTTAAAATTTACACACATTCTTTTAATAAATATTTATTGACACTACTTACTGTATGCCAGGGACCATTTGAGGCACCACAAAAATAAGAACATCAATATAGAGAATATTCTTGCCCTCTTTTAAGTTGAGGAGAAAAATAAGAACAGAAAAAGATAAAACAATGTCACATTGTGATTGTGATTGACACTGTAAAGGAAGAACAGATGGGGTGTAATAGAAGGCAACATAATTGGGAGAGAGATGAAGGTATGGGGTGCTGCAAGGGACCTAAGGTGTGAAAGAAATTGGCAGTTTCTGGAACGGATAGAATTTCTTCTAAGTGATGAAAGAGGCTGACAATTTTCAGTAGTTTTCCCAAGGTTAAATACATTACAGGTAGCATCAGTAGGATTCCAAAGCTTTTCTCTCTTCAAGTTAGTGAACTTTACACTTGATTTATTGATCTAATTAGTTATTCTAAATTTTTAAAAAGAATTTAGTCTGTACAAAGCTGAAACATTGTAGTTACTTATTCTAGAAAACTTTGCCATGTGACAATTTCACCTCTTAACGTATCATTGCCTTGTCTGTGTTGGAACTTTAAAATTATGCCTCAATGGGGTCATTACTTAAACAATGATTGTCTTTAATTCTACACAACTGTAGCAGTTATCATGGGAATACAATGATGAAACAACGATGAAACTTGCTTTAACCCTCAAGGAGTTTACAGTGTGCCAGTAAAGACTCATGTATGAGATGACTGTGATCAGAACTATGAAAGGAATATTCAGTTCTATTTAGAAAATGTTCACTGAATGCTCATTATATAAACCAGGCACTGGACTAGGCAGTGGGGGCTCAAAAATGAATAACACATAATCCTTGCCCTGAAGTAGCTTGCTGGTGAGCAGTAGAAACAAATTTATAGATATATCCTGTTAACCTAATGCAATTGATAATTGACATATTAAAAACAAAGGAAGACATATTAGGAGCACAGGGGAGGGACATTTATCCCAGGTTAGGATTCATAGAGAAAAAGTCTTTATTTGAAAATGTTAATTAGCCCTCTTAATCATTCAGAGAGCTGGGGAAACAGACAAAGGCTAAGCTTTCAAGAACAAGGTTTAGGAATTGGCCTATTGAGGAAACCACCAACCAGGGTGTAAACGCCATTGACTCCACTGTGACCACTACTGTTGCTAGTAACATGCACTTCTGCACCGGAAACTTCACCTTCCAACCACTCCTACTTGTATGAGCTACACATCTCTGCTGCCATGTGTAATTTATAGTGAAAACAGAAACACCACACAGAGCCTGTTTCTGTACCCAGCTCAGGTCTTGTTCAGGTACAAAAAGAAAAGGATAGTTCCGTTTAGCGTGATCCCTTGGGCAATGGTTCTCAACCCTGAACTTACATTGCAATTGCCTGGGTATTCTTTAAACATGTTTATGTCTGGTTCATTCCAGAGCTTCTGATTTAATTGGTCTGGGTTACAAATTTGACATCCAGAGTTTTAAAACCCTCAAGTGCTTCTAGTGTTTGGCCTAGATTGTAAATCAAGGTGTGATGATTAATTTAATGTGTCAGCTTGTCCAGGCCACAGAGTGCTTAGATATTTGATCAAACATTATTCTGGGTGTGTCTGTGAGGGTGCTGTTGGATAAGATTAACATTTGAATCAGTGGAGTGAAGCAGATTGCTCTCCATAATGTGGATGGGCCTCAATCAATCAGGTGAAGACCTGAATAGAAAAAAAGGCTGAATGTCTCTTGAGTAAGAGGGAACTCCTTCTGCTTAACTGCTTGAGCTGGGACATCAGTCTTTTCCTGCCTTTGGACTGGAACTGAAACATTCGTTTTCCTCGGGTCTCCAGTGTACTGGCTTTTGGACTAGAACTTATACCATCAGCTCTCTCGAGTCTACAGCTTGCTGACTGCTGGTCTTGGGACTTCTCCACCAGCAAGCTGTGTGAGCAGATCCTTACACACACACATACACACTGTTGTTTCTGTTTCTCTGGAAACCCTAATACACCAGGATTTAGGATCTAGCTTTTTGTCAGCTCCAACAGTGAAGCAACATTTGGTACAAATTTTAGGCCCTACAAAATAATAAGGCGTTATTTCCCTAGTCCTCTCAGTTCAATGCTTTGGCCCTGAATATAGGGAATGGTATGGAATGATGTGAAATGGTGACAGTGTGGAGAATAGATGAGAGTGAGTCAGCTCAACCTCCACTGCTGTGGTGACAAATGACAGAAATCTTGGGATGGAGTTCTCCTTGGTGAAGGAGGTACTAGGGGACATGAACGTACCTGATACTGAAGCACACCTCACATCAGCCTGGATGTGGCGCATGTTGATAGGGATCAGGATGCACGATAACTGGCTTGGAAAATGTTGAAAGATTGAGCAAGTTAATTCTTCAAAAGCTTACCCTTCAGCAGAGGTCCTGTGATATTTGAGAGGCTGTAGTGATAGACAGACATACGCTGAAAGATTATAAAGAATCTGCAAGATTAAAATGAAGGAATCTAAGCAAAGAATGAATGGGAAATCACACTGAGCATAAATAATGTGCAATCAAATCTGTCCCTGGCAATGCAATGCTTTACAATTCGTGAGGAGAACTAGCAGCAAAATCCACACAATCAGCACACGGCTGTTACTCACTTTGTTGGGAGAGGAATCCAGCACACTGTGGAATTAGCTCCACTCTCTTCACTTATGCCGGAAGGGTTATTGACCTGTGTGCAGCATGTATTTTTATTCTCAAACAGGCGGTGATTTTGTAGTGTTTGTCAGACGCTGCTCATAAACCATTTGTCATCTTCTGATGAGAGGGTTTGCATTTTTAAACAGAAAATGTAAATGACTTCTTTGGATTTTTTTTCCAGATGATTGAACAGTTGCAACATTAGGAAGGTTTGGCTCATCCAGCCTCATGCAATGAAACCACACATTCACACACATGCATGCACACACACACACATCCACATGCACATACACACACACACACAGGCAGACACATACATACACACATGTACACGCACACACACTCAAGAGCTCCTCCTATGATAATTAGCTGCTTATTTATGAATATGGGAGAGGTAAGTGGGGGAGAAGGACATAATAAAAAACTGAACATTTCATATTTTGGATGCCAAATTTGCTAAAAACCAAAATGTTGTCTCAGTGAGCTATGTGACAAGTTGACACCAGATAAACTCAGTTTTCTAGTCTGGGGGTCAGCATCCAAATAATGTGAAGGAGTTCTCTGAGGTTCATATGTGGCCCAGATAATCTGGCTTTCTACTTTTAGTTTGTTTGCTTGCTTGCTTTTGCAATGGAGTCTCACTTTGCCACTCAGGTTGCAGGGCAGTGGCGCAATCTCAGTTCATTGCAACCTCCACCTCCTGGATTCAAGTAATTCTCCTGCCTCAGCCTTCCAAGTAGTTGTGATTACAGGCACACATCACCATGCTCAGCTATTTTTTTTTTTTTTTTTTTTGGATTTTTGGTACAGACAGGGTTTCGCCATGTTGGCCAGGCTGGTCTCGAACCCCTGACCTCAGGTGATCCACCCACCTCGGCCTCCCAAAGCGCTGGGATTACAGGCGTGAGCCACCACGCCCGGCTGGCTTTCTATTAGAGCAGTTTATGGAAAATTCATTCTCCAGCTATCAATGAAAATATTTCACAAAATTCAAAAAGTATACATAAATTATATTTAAGCTGCTGCCTGTAATAATCTTACTACCTAAGATTCTTTTATCTTTTTCTTATTGAATGTTTATTTTCTAGCAGGTATGTTTGTATTTCTAATCTATCTATTAGGTTAGAAATTCAACAGTAAATGCGTTTATTTTGAAAAGTTCTATTGAATTATTTTTGAATTTATTTGAATCATTTCTATAGTGATTTTTGTAAACAGAAACTCCTCTGTTTGATATTCTTTTTGCTGCTAAAATATTCCTTTGGCATTTAAAATTTTTTAGGTATAAAATATTCACCAGTCATGAGGTCTCCATCTGGGATACACAGTGACTCATGACGAGCTACCTTGTGGACCGAAAAGTTAACTGAGAAGACTTCCTTGAGCCTGAGCAGGACGATTATGGAAGGAACACAAGATCAAAACTACCGGTGCTCTGTGGACTTGGGGCAGGGATTGTCCAAGGGAAATTACTTATACACATTTCCAGAGGAAATTTACAACTCCTCTTTTTCATATAGGTTTTGGGTTATTGGCTAATATATGCCAGGCTATGCGTGCTAAAACATGCAAATGTGTCTGACTCACCCAGGAGATGTAAATGGAATATTCCACTGTCCCTGTCTTAGTCAGCTTGGGTTGCTTTAATGAAATACCATAGACAGGGTGGCTTGAACAGTAAACTTTTTTTTGAGACAGGGTCTCATTCTGTCACCTAGGCTGGAGTGCAATGGCACTACCACAGTTTGCTGCAGCCTCAAACTCCCAGGCTCAAACTATCCTCCTGCCTCAGCCTCCTGAGTAGCTGGGACTACAGGAACATGCAACTACACTAGGCTAATTTTTAGAATTTTTTGTAGAGAGAGGATCTTGTCATGTTGTCCAGGCTGGTCTCAAACTCCTTGGCTAAAGCAATCCTCCCACCTCAGACTCCCAAAGTGCTGGGATTATAGGCATGAGCCATCATGCCCAGCCACAGCAAATACTTCTCACAGTTCTGAAGCCTGGCTGTCTGAGATGAAGGTGTCAGTACATCTGGTGTCTGGTGAGGGCCGGGTTCCTGGTGTGCAGATGACTGTTCTGTTCTTGTAACCTCACATGATGGAGAGAAGTGAGAAACAATCTTTCTTCTGTCTGTTTTCATAAGGGCATGAATCCGATCATGAGGACTTTATTTTCATGACTTAATTATCTCCCAAAGGCCCCACTCCAAATAACATCACATTGGAGATTAGGGTTTCAACATATGAATTTTGGGGAGATACATTCAGTCCATACCAACCTCCTTTTATTGTCTTCTCTCCAATTTTTAAATATTACCACCAATGCTGCAATGAATATACTTGTACAGATCTCTTTGTGCAAATATAAAAGCATTTATTTAGAGTAGCATCTAAAAGTGGAACTTTTGGTCTCAAAGTATGCGTATCTTCAATTCTAGTAAACATTATCCCGCTGATCAGATCACTTGTTTTAATCTGCATTTCCCCTATTAGTAGTAAGATTGACCATTTTTAAATTTTTTTGCCATTCATAGCTCTTCTGTAAATTGACTGTTTCTTTCCTCATAAGTTTTAAAAATTAATAAACATTGAGTAAATAAAAATGTTTCAAACCTGCATGTAAGAAACAATGTGTAGGAATTTGAAAAATATATTTTGTCATTAGTATTTTATTGGATACATGCATGATGTTTTTACTTTTATGGAATGCTTTTTCTGAACCTATTGAGATAATGCTCAAAAATGTTTAATTTTTAAATGTGATTTGTTAACATAGAATTATCTTACATTCTGGGATAAATCCATATTTGTTTTGCTACCTAATTAAACGTATTGCTATATTAATTTGCTAGCATTTTATTTACATTTTTTGTGTTTATATTTATAAAAGAGTTTGATTTCAATATTTCCTTTTCTTATATGATGTTTGTGCAGACCTTCAAGTATATATCAACCTCATAAAATCAGTATGGCAACTGGGCAGGAAGGAGTTAAAGTAGCTTACTGTCATTCTTCCTCCCAGGGAAAGAAGATAGGTGACCTCATGTTCATAAATCTTCATAAACATACTAATAACTAGATATCCTGGTAAACAGATTAATGATGGCTGCTTGGAGTTCTTATTTTTTACTATGCTCTTAGCAAGATGTTTGTATTTGAAGATCATCTATAGTAAGTAAACCTAGAATCTATGGATTTGTGAGGCATAGAGATTGTATGTAAACTATAGGAATTACCTGGTGATATTTCACAACCTACATGCTCCCAGCCATGGGAGGTAAGAATGTGTATACCTCATTAAAGGCTTCCTTAGAACTATGAGCCAGAGAAGTGGGTCTTGGGAGAAAGTTCTGGACAGCAATGCGGGAGATCCAAGACCCTCCTCTGCCTGTTGCATGCTTCTTCATTACCCATGTTTTTGAAATTAGAGTAAAGGTTGATACTAATTAAGATTTTTACCAGGCGCAATGGATCCAGCCTGTAATCCCAGCACTTTGAGACGGCCAGGTGGGCAGATCGCTTGAGCTCAGGAGTTCGAGACCAGCCTGGGCATCATGACGAAACCCCGTATCCAAAACAACAACAACAACAACAACAACAACAACAAAGAAAGATTTTTATCTATTTTCTAGCATAGCATGTATAAGAGATTATCTGTTCCATGGGCATATAATGAAGTTTAACTGTAAAATCGTTTATGTTTTCTCTTTTAGTTACGGTTTTTGATGTTGAATTTCATTAATGATTTTGGATTATTAAGATTATTTAAATTTCTTCCTGAGAATGGGAGGATATATGGAATTCCATGAGGTTATTATTTATATTAAAGCTTTGGAATAAGTTTGCATAAAGTTTTAAAATGTGTCCACTTGATTTTTAAGTCTCATTTTATCTGTATCTGATGCCTATTTTTGTTGGTAATATTGTTTATTTTTGTCAATTCTATTTTTTCTCTGTCAGTATTGCAAGAAGTGTTTTTTGTAGATTTAGTGTTTTTAAAGAATCGTATTTTAGTTATTCTGATGCTCTATCTTTGTTTTTCATTTTATTAAAATATGTTCCTATTTTTAATATTTGTTTCTGTTTTCTCTAGGTATATTCTTTTGTTATTTTTATTTTTTATATTTTTATTTTATATA
>NW_012105864.1:969893-972961 GCF_000951045.1 Mandrillus leucophaeus
TAAGTTTCACTTTTTGTTTGGATTATAAATCTTTTATTTTGATTTCTAAATTAACTTTATTATATCTGATAATATAATTTATATAGTATAAATTATTTGAAATTTTTGAGACTTTATTTGTGAACTGGCACGTGAAAATCTGGTTATATTGCATATGTCCTAGAAGGGAATGTATATTTATTTTGGATAGTGTAGGCTTTTACAGATATTAAATTTTTACTTGTCTGTTGAAATCTTCCATGTCCTATTTTGGTCTTTTTAATTTATCAGTTTCAGATATTGTTATAGACTGAATGCTTATGTCCCCCCAAAATTCAAATGTTGAAATCCTAACCCACAATTTGACAGTATTAAGAGGTGGACCTTTGGGAGTTAATGAGGTCTTGAGGGTGAAACTCATGAATGGGATTAGTGCTCTTACAAGAGACACAAGATAAATGATCTCTGCTGTGAGATGCACGTGAGGATACAACAAGATGGACATCCGAAAACCAGGAAGCAGGCATTGGAGCTTTAAGTACCTTGATCTTGAACTTCCTAGACTCTGGAACTGTGAAAAAATGAATGTTTATGTTTAAGCCACCTAGTCTATGGTAATCTGTTATAGCAGCCAGAACTAAGATAGATAGTTAATGTTAAAATATCCCACTGTGGCTATGGACTTGTTACTTTTTCTTTGCTGTCCTGTCAGGTTTTGTTTTGTGTATTTAGGGACTACACTAGTAGGTGTATAGAAGTTTATAATCAATAAATTCTTTTGGTAGCTTTTCTTTATTATTATGTAGTATCATTTTATTCTTAATATTTTTTGCCTTAAATTCTACTTTGTCTAATATTAATATTGCTACGATAGCTTTCTTTTCATATGTATTGGTGTGCTATTGCCTATATATTTATTTTCAACCATTCTATGAGTTTTGTCTTAGTTGTATTTTTTTTTTTTTTGAAATGAAGCCTCCCTCTGTCACGCAGGCTGGAGTGCAGTGGAACAATCACTGCTGCAACCTCTGCCTCCCAGGTTCAAGTGATTCTCCTGCCTCAGCCTCCTGAATAGCTGAGATTACAGGCATGTGCCACCATGCCTGGCTCTTTTTTTTTTTTTTTTTTTTAATAGAGACGAGGTTTCACCATGTTGGTCAGGCTGGTCTCGAACTCCTGACCTCAAATGATCCGCCCACGTCGGCCTGCCAAAGTGCTGGGATTACAGGTGTGAGTCATTGCGCCTGGCCATATTTTAGTTGTATTTGTTTATAAGTAGCATATACTTAAAAAATAAAAACCTATTTGATAATTTTTAAATTAGTAGTTTTAGTCTGAAATATTTGGACTTTCTCTACTACCTTATTGTGTATATAATACCCTTTTTATTTTCTTTGTTTCTGCATGTTTTGACTGTTGTTGGATCTTTAATTTTTCTACATTCCTTTTTTATTTCTATCAAATGATTTTGATAGAATATATTCCTGTTATTTTAGCGGTTATTTTAACATACATATTTAACCATAAATCTTCTTACCAAAGTCTAAATCTATCTCTTCTTCTTCTTTACATGAAATAAAACTAAAAATGATTCAATTGCACATTGAACGATTTCACATCTTATAGCTACTCAGAACAAAAATTACAACTACTGGACTGCAGATTGATTCTTCTCTAGCCTTGGATCATCTTGACACTTTCTGAGCTGTTATGTAGAAGTCAGGAAGCTTTTTGGTTATAAGTAACAAAAACCTGGCTCAATCAGTGATAACTTTTATTATCATATAAAAAAAATCCACAGGCAAGGTGTTCCCAAGGTTTAATAGGTCAGTCATCGTCAAGGAACTTTATGTATCTCTTTGAGCACTTTAAACATACTTAAAAGTCTTTGTTAACCTGTTCCATAAAATTGAGTTTCATCTGAAGATGATGAAGTATAAAGTTAGAAATTTCTTCCTGCCATGCATCTTTTTGAAGGAAGCTGAAGATACGACTCAGGAAAACAAGAAAGTAAACAAAATAGAGAAAGACATTGATTTATGAAAATAGCATATCCAACCCAAGGGACCAGCGAGGAGAAGACCCAAAATGATAGGGTGCAGCAAGCTTAGGAAGCAACCAATCCAATTTGAAGCAGGAGAATGGACAACTCCAGAAGAGAGGTTCCCTAGAGAAAAAGGAGACACTGGGAAAGAAGTGTGGTGTATATGAGAGTACCTGATATATTATTTTGGAAAAATATAAGAGCACTAATTAGACTTAGACGTTTTAAAAAAGAAAAGCAATTTAAAACTAGGAAAAATAAAAAGCTATACAAGAAAGAAAATGTAATCATAGATTTATACTTAACTGCAGAAAAATATTACATATACATTTATATAAATTAATAACATAAATACCAGTTACTTAACTGAAAATAGCAATGTAATAAGTATAATGAAAGAATGGCTGAGGCATGATGGTGTTTCAGTAGTGTAAGAAAGAGAATTTTTTATCACAATAGCAGTTTATAATGTCTAACATTTAAAATTAAGATGCAAAAATAAAGCATCATATTTAGAAAAATGGGAGTTATAAGAAGAAATAACCTAGGGATTTTAAAAAATCAGAAATGAGAATTATGCCTGTGGGTGACATAGACTGAAAAGAATTGAAGATTTCTCCTACTCTTTGGTTATTTTCCCTTTGGCTAATAAGACTAAATCATGCTTATGTAAACTGAAAAAGAATGATAATGTATCTTTCAGACAAACTGCTGCTAAGAGACATGACCTGATTGGCTTTTTGAATGACATTTAAAATGAGGAACAAATGTAATCCAAAAGAAAGCAGGGAATACTTTAATAATTTGGGAGTAATTAATTTTACTTTCTACTTAAATATCAACTCTTTGAATGTAGTTGTAAACTGTTTTGTGAACAAACTAGCCTTGTTTAGGTACGAATCAGGAAACAGCCTATTTGTTACTGGTCTTTCACCTGTTCCTGGCCCTCTGATGTCTGAAGTAAATGTCTCATGAAAACAAGTCTCCTCTGAGTAAGTTTCTCCCTTCCCCTTCCCTCCTCTCCCCTCCCCTCCCCTTCCCTCCC
>NW_012105864.1:973051-987000 GCF_000951045.1 Mandrillus leucophaeus
CTCTCCTTCTCTCCTCCTTCCTTCTTCTCTTTCTTCTCTCCTCCTCAGTCTCTTTCTTTTTCTCCTTCTTCTACTTCTATCTCTTCTCTTCTTCCTTTCCTTCTTTTTAAAATGAGTCCTGTGCATATCTCTATTTCTTATTGACTCTTGAGGCCTCCTGAATTAGCTCATGAAAAATGGTTTCGTGAACAAACTGAACCCAGTAGAATTAGAGCTATAAAATATTTTCTTAATGATATTCCCAGGATTATATCTTCAATGATCTCACAGCTTTTTGAGTGACTTTCCATGCATTTATATGGAGTATTAGTATTATTATTTGAGATGGAGTCTTGGACTGTAACCTGGGCTGGAGTGCAATGTATGGAATTTTATTTCTAAATTTTAAAAAGTTCTGCCAGCTGTAATAGAAAAAAAAAATCTTTCATTTATCTTGACATTTTTCCCCTTTCTGCTCCCCAAATTCTTGTCAGATGTAGGATTCGAAGCCTGCAGTAGGGAAGGCACTGTGGTTAGCATTTCAGCATTACTCCTGGGTCTTACCCTCCCTGTCCTTCATTCTGCTGGTTCTGGCTCCCCCAGGATTGGATGAAAGGGAAGAAGGATGGGAGAGAGAAAGAGTGATACAGTCTCAGATAGCTGGTGTTGTCTGTGGCTCTCCTTTGGTCCTCAAATGCCTTTGTTGACAGTAAACATCCTAGGGCTGGTTGTGCCTCTCATGGCAAGCTTTGTTTCCCACTCTCTCCTTGCAAGAGGACTCTATCTCCCTTGCTGGCTTTGAAACTAGTTTGCTATGTTGTGAGTTGCCTCTGGAGAGGGCCACATGGCAAACAGAGCAGCCTCAAGCTAACAGCCAGTAAGACACCAAGAACCTCAGTATCATACTCACAAGGAAGTGAATGCTTCACACAACATGAGATTGGAAATTTACCCTTCCTCACTTGAGCTCCAGATGAGACCACAATCCAAGCCTCAATTGCCACCTTTCAGGGAAGCCAGCTAAGCCATGCCTGGATCCTTCACCTACAGAAACTCTGAGCTTAAAAAATATGTGTTGTTTTAAAAGTTGGTGGTACTATTTGCACAGCAATGCATGACTAAATAACTAATAAAGATTTCTTCAGAGATTCTCCCACTGGAAACACCTGACTGGAGATCTCCTGATGTACTCTGACTAATGTGTTGTTACTTACTCTGCCGAGGTGTGCCTCTCAAGCCTCTTTACCTACCATGCTATCAGGACAATTCTAGCAAGTTTCTTATCTTTATACTTTCTCTAAGAAAGTGTCAGGCGCAGTCTCTGAGTCACCTAAATGCAAGGGGACACATATTCCCAAAATAACTGTCTGCACACTCTTCTTGCTCCCTTAATAGGAAGGGTCCCACATATTTGTGCAGGTTGGCAAGCATTGAACCAGGAGATGTTTCCCTCCTGAAAAGCACCCCACATTCTATGAGAGGTTCTCTGGAATTCTTCCTTACCTGAAATTGAGGTGGGAGATGAGGGCTTAAGGTCCTCTGTCTGTTTGATTTTTATTTTTTATTTTTAAGATAAGGTCTTGCTCTGTTACCCAGGCTGCAGTGCAGTGGCATGATCATAGCTCACTGCAGCTTCAACTTTCTGGGCTCAAGCAATCCTCTCATCTCAGCCTTCCGAGTAGCTTTGACTACAGGCACACACTGTAACTCCCAGCTAATTAAAAAAAGGTTTTTAGGCTGGACGCAGTGGCTAACACCTGTAATCCTAGCACTTTGGGAGGCCAAGGTGAGCAGATTGCCTGAGCTCAGGAGTTTGAGACCAGTCGGGGCAACACAGTGAAACCCAGTCTCTACTAAAATACAAAAAATTAGCCTGGTGTGGCAGCATGCACCTGTAGTCCCAGCTACTTGGGAAGCTGAGGCAGGAGAATTGCTTGAATCCGCAAGGCAGAGGTTGCCGTGAGCTGAGATCACACCACTGCACTCCAGCCTGGGTGACAGAGTGAGACTGTACTTCCAAACAACAACAACAACAACAAAAAACACTTTTTTTTTTTTGGTCGATATAAGGTTTGGCTAACATTGCTTAGGCTGGTCTTGAACTCCTGGCCTCAAGCACTCCTCCTGCCCTGGCCTCCCAAAGTGCTGGGATTACAGGTGTGAGTAACAATGACTGGCCCCTTTCTTTGCTGTCTGTATTCTTAGCCCTGGGGCCTTTGCCAGTACCCTGTTGATGACCACACAGTGTCTTTACCTTTTTATTTTATAGTTGCTCCTCTTTCCCTAGCACCATAGTTGTCGGGGTGGGTTGGGAAGGGTGAGGTGAGAAAGTGTTATTTAAGAAAAGGAAAAGAGTGCCAATGAGTAACCTATTGTTTCTAAGAAGAGTCTTCCTTTTAACCCTTTTCACAGAAAGTATTAGCTTCACTTTCAAAACAAAGAGAAAAGAGAGACAGCCTCTCCAAATTGCTGAGCATAGGGTCTTGAGAGATAATTAGACTGAAGAATTAGAAACTTTCAAAAGATTTACTGGGATCTAGAGGTCAGAAGAGACCAGAGAGATCCCTGTGAGTTAATATTAAGAACGAGCAAGAGAAGAAAAGGACAAATACTCTGCTCTCTGATGCCTGCGCAGGCAGAGGCCGGGCATGTGCACACACACGTCCTTAAACTGAAGGTTAATTATATGCGTTCTTACAGTATTTCATCAGTTCCTCCCAAATACCTCTTACTCCATCATTCATTTTTTGACTGGAAAATGTCCCCTAATTGCTTTTGTAAAGTAGTGTTTTATAAACCAAAAATACAATTCTAAGCCCCCCAATTGACTGACGGACCCTGATCTCAGCCAAGGGAATTCCAAAGTTAACCTGAAAAACTAGTTCAGGCCATGATGTTGGGGGGAGGGGAGAGGAGAGTCAGTTATGCCTCATTATTTCCTCCTCTCTTTTGGAATTCAGGCACAGATGACCAGCATTCACATCAATAAAGAGACCTCAAGACTGATAGAACATGCTGTAAGTCTGATAAGAAACATTTACAATAGTTTGCTGAGAATGTTGGTTTCCAGCTGCATCTATGTCCCTACAAAGGACATGAACTCATCCTTTTTTATGGCTGCATAGTATTCCATGGTGTATATGTGCCACATTTTCTTAACCAGTCTGTCATTGATGGACATTTGGGCTGGTTCCAAGTCTTTGCTATTATGAATAGTGCTGCAATAAACATATGTGTGCATGTGCCTTTATAGTAGCATGATTTATAATCCTTTGGGTATATACCCAGTAATGGGATGGCTGGGTCAAATGGTATTTCTAGTTCTAGATCCTTGAGGGATCGCCAGACTGTTTTCCACAATAGTTGAACTAGTTTACAGTCCCACCAACAGCGTAAAAGTGTTCCTATTTCCCCACATCCTCTCCAGCACCTGTTGTTTCCTGACTTTTTAATGATTGCTATTCTAACTGGTGTGAGTTGGTATCTCATTGTGGTTTTGATTTGCATTTCTCTGAAACCAAACACCCCATGTTCTCACTCATAGGTGGAATTGAGCAATGAGAACACTTGGACACAGGAAGGGGAACATCACACACCGGGGCCTGTTGTGGGTAGGGAGGGGTGGGAGGGGGGAGGGATAGCATTAGGAGATATTCCTAATGTAAATGACGAGTTAATGGGTGCAGCACACCAACATGGCACATGTATACATATGTAACAAACCTGCAGATTGTGCACATGTACCCTAGAACATAAAGTATATATATATATAAAAGAAAAATTTACAATCTGTTCTCTCTGAAGCCTGATACCTGGAGGTTTCCTATACATAATGGGAACCTTGGTCTCCTAAACACCCTATCTTAACCCAGACAGCCCCTTCTATTGTTTCTACCTGCATAATAGGAACCCGGGTCTCCATAACCCCTTATCTGTCACCCAGGTTGGAATGCAGTGGCACGATCTTAGCTCACTGCAGTGTCAGCCACCTGAGTAGCTGAGACTACAGGCACCTGCCACTATGCCTGGCTATTTTTTTAAAAAAATTATTTTTAGTAGAGACAGGGTTTTGCCATATTGCCAAGGCTGGTCTTGAACTCCTGGCCTCAAATGATCTGCCTGCCTTGGCTTTCCAAAATGCTGAGATTACAGATATGAGCCACCATGCTGGGTCCACAACCCCTTATCTTAACCCAGGCATTCCCTTCTATTGATTCTAGGTCTTTAGACAATAACTTAACTCTTTCAACCAATTGCCAATCAGAAAATATTTGAATTGCCTATGACCTGGGTGCACCTCTCCCTACTTTCTGTTGTTCTACTTTTGGGACTGAACCAATGTACATCTTCCATGTATTGATTAATGTCTGCCTCCCTAAAATGTATAAAACAAAGCTGTGGCCTGAGCCCACCTTCGGTATATGTTCTCAAGATTTCCTGAGGGCTGTGTCATGGGCCATTGGTCACTTATATTTGGCTCAGAATAAATCTCTTCAAATATTTTACAGAGTTTGTCTCTTTTTGGTGACAGTTTCCATAGCCCAGTGACCCAGGTGGACACGAACGATTATCTGGAAATCCAAAGAATTGTTTCCAAACAGCAACATGAAACGTGGGCTGGTGACAAGAAAACTTACACAGTGGTGCTCAAACACGAACCATCCTTGAGTTCTGGTGGGTGAGACAACTGTCATTGATTTGGAGACTTACAAGTGTTCATTCTCGGTCTGGAACTGCAACATGGGACCAGAGGTGGGGCTATTGCTGATGGGGAGAATTAACAATGTAATCCTCCAAATTTTCCACATGTCTGTATCCTGGCATTTGCTAAAGTATTCGCTGGCAGCCAGTATGTTCACAGCAAGGCATGGTAGAAGTCATTTTAGAAACAGACATTCCAGGGGACATGCCTGACTGTATTGCACAAGTAGCACAGAGCAGTTTCAGGTCTTCCTTGTCAGTAACTTGCTTTAGCATTGCTGTTGAATATTGCTTTTACAGCTACACTCAAGCAAATAACTCTTCCAGGATTGGTCCTTATCCTAAGCCTGCAGGAGTTTGAGGGGTGGGTGTTACATACCATTGCATATATTGGTCTGCAGGTTTCAACGATACTGACTGTTAATTTCAGTCTAAGTCTGTCTCTACAAATTTTAAGTTCCATCTAAAGTTTTCTCTGTACATACTAAACTGTAACTTAACTGGATGTGTTGACAAATTGGAACCTACTCGTCCCAATCACTGAATTTCAGCCAATCACAGGGAGCCAACTGTTCAAACCATGCTTGTTTTTATTTTTATTTTTATTTTTTAAATTTTAATTTCAACTTATTTAACTTTTTTGAGATGGAGTCTCGCTATGTCCCCCAGACTGGAGTGCAGTGGCATGATCTTGGCTCACTGCAACCTCTGCCTCTTGGGTTAAAGCAATTCTTCTGCCTCAGCCTCCTGAGTAGCTGAGATTACAGGCATGTACCACCCTGCTTAGCTACTTTTTTTGTATTTTTAGTAGAGATGAGGTTTCGCCATGTTGGTCAAACTGGTCTTGAACTCCTGACCTCAGGTGATCCGCCCACCTTGGCCCTCCCAAAGTGCTGGGATTACAGGCGTGAACCACCGTGCCTGGTGCTTAAATAAACTATGCCTAAATAAAGCAAATAAAGCTAAATAAAGCAAATGCTGATATGTAACCAATCCAGCTGTTTCTGTACCTCACTTCCATTTTCTGTATGTCACTTTCCTTTTTCTACCCATAAATCTTATCTGATTATGCAGCAGCACCAAAGTTGCCCTGAACCTGTTCTAGTTCAGGCGGGTGACCAGTTTACAAGTTGTTCTTTGCTCCATTAAACTCTGTTAAATTTAATTTGTCCAAAGTTTTTCTTTTAACATGGTGTTCACCTCTTGTAGCATGGGAAATGCATACTGGAATGTTCTAAGGAAGTTTCACCAGTTTGCATCTCATTATAAGGCTTCTTACTAAACATGCCAGAAAAATCTCTTTGTAACCTTTTATTTTATTTGTTTTTAAACTTAGCATGTGGAAGTCAGGGTAAGGATTTAGTAAGTTTCTAGTGTATTTTCTCTACTTTTCTTCTTTACTGAATTTGCACCTTCCTTTTGATTGTTATTATTATTACAAAGAGATCAGAAATCAGAGAAAAGCAAAGTGATTTTTTTCCTTGGCAGAAACTGTCCTGCCAATGTTGCTTCTGGGCTTCTCTTCATTTCTGTGTTTCTCTTTGAGTCTTTCATTGCATGCAGTTGATTAATGTAGTTGACTGCTAATCAATATTAGCACCTGTGGTAGTGGAGATATTACTAAATTATAAATGATCTTTAAAGATACATTCCAAGAAGCAATTACTTTTAGGTCTGTATTTGTTATCACAATGTTGACAACGTTGATATCAGGATTTTAATTTCCGGTGGGATAATGAAATTTCTGCCCAACACAGATTTTCTCTGCCTTTGTCCTAAAACTGAATATTGCTTCAGGTTTGTAAATGGCAGTATTTTCTTGGCTTCATTTCATATAAAGATTCTTAAGAGGGTTTTTTTTTTTTTTTTCGAAGCCATAGGATTTTATAGACATGAGGATAAAGTATCAAAGGAGAGGTGCTTATCTGAGAAGAAAAAACTTTGTTCTCTTAGCCTTCTAGTGAATCTTCTGCCCCAGGTAGATACTGCTGCAGGTTATATTCGGGCAGTTGGTCTCTCAGCAGCAGTTGACAGGAACAATGACAAGAATCTAGGGGAAGAAGTTGCCTCTGTTGAGGTGAACACTGAAGAAAGACTCAGCAGGAACCTTGCTGATAAGATTGTTTCATGGGCACAGGAGTATCACAGGATCTCAAATATGTATGAATTACTGCAATTACTAGGGCCAGGAGCGGCACAATAGTCCTCACTCCATTCATCTTTCTCCTACTCTGTACTGGAACAAGTCTCCTATGGCTAACTTTTTCACTTTCTTTATTTTGTTGTATTTGTGAATTAAAATAAAAATAAGCCTTTATTTATTTATTTATTTATTTTTAAATGGAGTCTCGCTCTGTCACCCAGGCTGGAGTGCAGTGGCGCAATCTCGGCCCACTGCAACCTCTGCCTCCCAGGTTCAAGTGATTCTCACGCCTCAACCTCCTGAGTAACTGGAATTACAGGTCTGCACCATCATGCCCTAATTTTTATATTTTTAGTAGAGAAAGAGTTTCACCACGTTGGCCAGGCTGGTGTTGAACTCCTGACCTCAAGTGATTTGCCTTCCTTGACCTCCCAAAGTGCTAGGATTACAGACGTGAGCCACCGTGCCCGGCCAAGAAATCAATTTTTACAGACTCTACTGGTATTGGTGGCACGGTGAATTCATGTTTACATTCTGAAAATTATCATCTTGGAAAGCCTGTCATACAATTTCTGATGTTATTTGTTGTAAGTTATTAGTGGTATTAGTTAATGAGCACTGGTGGAGAATCAGCTGTGTTCTTAGCCCCAAACTAGGCCCTCCTAATTTCTAGCTCACCCTGCTGACGATTATATTTCATCGTATGCTACTGACACTCACTTCTGTGCTCTAGTCTAGTTTCCTGAATCCTCTTATAATCTATAGGAGTCAGAGATCAGGTTATCTTTTCTCCTGATTTTTCGTAGCACTGCCCACAATGCTACGAAATTGATCGGCTTTATGGAAAAGAAAAGCAAAACAAAATCTCCATTCCGGAGAAACTTACTCTGGGTAACAAGGGTTATTTTTCATAGTTTAATCTTGAAATGTTTTTCATTCTTTCAAATGGTCCACTTCACAGTAAGTATCATAAAAGCAATGGTTCTATAGAGATGGGGCTGTAGGAGAACTCAAGGAAGTTACTCTAACCGCAAAGGAAGGTACTTTAACCCCAAAAGTGTTCTAAAACCCCAGGATCCTTAAATACGTGAATGAGAAGGCATTAAGCTGTTACTAAGGTCCTATTGATAAAGATAATAGCTAACACTTCCATGTGACAGGCCTGAGAACTTTATATGCATGATGTCTTTTTTTCTTTGTCCTCACCACAGTCCTAGGCAGTATTTGAGGGTTGAAGAGTTAATAATTTGCCTAAAGTCACACAGGTAGTAAAAGGTGAAGCCAGAATGCAGACCTATGAGAGCCTGCACTTTACTTTCTACATGTACTGCCTGTAAAACTCTGAAATGAGGCAGTCCTGGGAGACGCAGGGCCTCTGAGTGTGTCTGGTCTTTCCAGCAGCAGGTCCATGGCCGGACTGGGATTTGTCTTTTACTTCTGTTCCCATCCCACTGGCACAGAATATCCTGGGGTGAAAAGTCACAACTTAGGGCTCATGATGTCATTTATAGAATGGCAATTTGTCATCTCGCGTCAAATTGTAGATTCGCAGAAAAGCCTGGTTAGGACTTTGAGAAACAAAAAAGAATAAGAGCCCATAAGGTGCTCCATAAACATGTTTTTACGCATGGCAGCAAGTGAGGATGTTATACTTAGTAGGAGTTCTTTTGGAAGTGGATTTAGAAATGGAGTCAACTTGGTGCACTAGAAAGAAGAGTTAAAATTCATAAGTGCAGTGGAAACTTACGAGTGTTCTAAGAGGCGGCATAATCAAACATAGCAGACTTTCTCCCTCTACACAGCAAAGTGAAGAAAAGTGGGACGGCCTTTATTGCTTCAGTCTGAACTTCTGAAAATCCTGTCAAAGCATCAGAGATTAGGGAGAGGTCAACCTGAAAAGATTCATTTGTTAGAGAGCAACGAGGGTAAAATGTAGACATGAACTGAAGCGCTGACTGTGAGATTTCAAGAAATTAAAAAGAATTTTTCTGAAAAGATACCAGAAAGTTTAGGGAATACAAAAAGGAAGCTGCAAATGACAAGTGCTATAAAAGAATAATGACCACAGGGAGATAGACTTCAGACATAATACGATTCTCTGTTAGCAGAGGTTTTAACGGCTAAGAAAGATGTTGACGATATGAAAAGAAAATTCTGCTAAATGAGCACAATGCTTTTCTACGAATTGGCAAGGACCAAAGTCATAGATGGGGATATGTTTTATAAAATCATTAATATAATAAGCTGCTGTGACAGGAAGGAACCATTGTCTATGAGGCTGTAAGAGCTCTTGAACCTGTTTTTAAAGACAAGTGGTTAACTCCATATCCCCAGAGGATAAATAGGCCACAGTTAATTACTAAGGTTCCTAAATTCCCTCCTGGAACCCCGTCCCCTGCACCAACTCTGCGTCCTTCTTCTGTGTGATGGGGATACAGGCTTCTATGTTACTGAGAAAGCAAAAGGAAACCAGGAATGTTCTAGATCCCATACCTATTACTCATTATGCCACCTGATTTCCTTTATGCTATAATGGACATTTCATTGCTGATGGAAAACTGAAGAAAGTGAACAATTTGGGCTTCTATACAGAACCATGTCTAATTATCTACAGTTTTGAAGTAATTTAGTGTTTAATGCCCGTGATGAAACATATAGAAGAATGTCTGTTTTTCATGGTTCCTGTAATTGAATTAATTGGCATAGCTTACTTTCTGGCCTTAAATTTTTTAATTGATTTAGTGTAAAATGAATTTGGGCTTTTGTATTCGTCTGTTTTCATGCTGCTGATAAAGACATACCCGAGACTGGGTATTTATAAAGAAAAAGAGGTTTAATGGACTCACAGTTCCAAGTGGCTGGGAAGGTCTCACAATCATGGCGAAAGGTGAAAGTCATGTCTTACATGGCAGCAGACAAGAGAACATTGAAAGCCAAGAGAAAAGGGAAACACCTTGTAAAGGCATCAGATCTCGTGAGATGTATTCACTACCAGGAGAACAGTATGGGGGAAATTGCCCCATGATTCAATCATAGCCCACTGGGTCCCTCCCACAAAACGTGGGAATTATGGGAGCTACAATTCAAGATGAGATTTGGGTGGGGACACAGCCAAAGCATATCAGCCTTGGAAAGCTTGTGACCATATGAATGTCTTCCATGACGTCCCATGTTAGAGTGAGTCGCTGGTTTGCCTCAGTAACTCATTTGTTTCCATCTGCTCCATTTTCACCCATGGGGAATGCTGATGGCCAGTGTGGTAGTATATGGTTCCCTGTAGATTATGAATTATTGGATTCATCTTGGCAATTAGGGACCATGAACTTAAATACGATAGAATTGAGGTGAGGGAATAGAACAGAAGATCAGCAGTCCAAGTCTGTATTCTCTTTAGCAAATCACCCTCCTGAAACCTTTCTTCACTGAGGAACATGTGGTAAAGTTTAAATGTACTCTACCTGTAAATTTCTCTTACCAAATGCTCTCTGTAAAACCCAGGGTGAAGTTTTTTTGTTTGTTTGTTTGTTTGTTTGTTTTTCAGATGGAGTCTCACTCTGTTGCCCAGGCTGGAGTGCAGCGGCGCAATCTTGGCTCACTGCAACCTCTGCCTCCCGGGTTCAAGAGATTCTCCTGCCTCAGCCTCCCAAGTAGCTGGGACTACAGGCGCCTGCCACCATGCCCTGCTAATTTTTGTATTTTTAGTACAGACAGGGTTTCACCATACTGGCCAGGCTAGTCTCGAACTCCTGACTTTGTGATCTGTCCATCTCAGCCTCCCAAAGTGCTGGGATTACAGGCGTGAGCCACCACGCCTGACCTCAGGGTGAAGTTTTTTCCTATTTATAGGAAGTTTTCTTTATCTGAAATGCTTACAGTTTTATAACCAGACACCAGGTCTAGGACAGTATCCAAAATCTCTAAATCCAACACGTCGAAGGTTGAGATTAGGAGTCAAAACCCACATACATACCCATATTATTTTACTGGATGGCATCTTTTTCTCACATTTGTCCTGAATTTATAGGCTGGCCTAATTGGAAAATGCAAGCACCCTGATCCCGAAAACTTCTACAAAGTCTCTCACTTTTAAATAGTCTTCTGTGGAAAGTAAAGCTATTTTTATAACTGCTGATTTTAAAGTGCTCTCCCTGCAATGGGTGTTATTGTATTTGTTCTTGCCCATTTTGTAATACAGGGTTCATTTTTTATTTTTTGGAGCAAGAAAAGAAAGGAATATAAAATGGAACAAAATCTACACTGCTCTTCAACCAAAGAAACTGCTTTTTACCATTTTGAAATTTCTGTCTCAACCCCTGAAAATGCTATTTTAACGTAAGGACATTGTATAAAATTACAGAAAAAGTGCAAGTTATAAATTTAAAAAAATGCTTAATAGCTTAAAAACTTAGAGATCATTAGCACAAACTAGCAGCTTGGGAGTTTGTGATCATTGTAGAAAAATAATTGCCGAGGATTGAAGACATCTAAAGAAGTGCCCAAAAGTCATCCAGAGCCATTTCTTAGTAATGTCTGGAATCGCTGCTCCCATGGCTCACATAGGAGGCCGTCCAGTTACTTCTTAAATAGAAACTCACTTTCTCAAGAGACTGGATGTTTTATTACTGGAAATAAATTGTTCTTTCACTGAACCACAATGTATCTTTTACAGCTTCCATATTCTTCTTTTATTTGTATTATCCTCGATAGCATAAGTTGTCTTTCTGTTTCCCATCTGGGCCTTCAAGTAAGTCAGGCTCCGAGTAAAAGATATATATTTTACATCACAACCTGTGACACACACACAAAGCTTAAATAAGTGTTTCACTCATGTCAGAGGCGTTTGAACCACAGCAACTCCATCTTGAATAGGAGCTGGGTAAAATGAGGCTGAGACTTATACTGGGTTGCATTCCCAGACAGTTAAGACATGGTAAGTCACAGGATGAGATAGGAGGTCAGCACAAAATACTTGTCATAAAGACCTTGCTGATGAAACAGTTTGCAGTAAAGAAGCCGGTTAAAATCCACCAAAACCAAGATGGCCACGAGAGTGACCTCTGGTCGTCCTCACTGCTACACTCCCATCAGCGCCATGACAGTTACAAATGCCATGGCAATGTCAGGAAGTTACCCTATATGATCTAAAAAGGGGAAGCATGAATAATCCACCCTTTATTTAGCATATTATCAAGAATAACCATAAAAATGGGCAACCAATAGCCCTTGGGGCTGATGTCTATGGAGCAGCCATTCTTTTATTCCTCTACTTTCTTAATAAACTTGCCTTCACTTTATGGACTCGCCTTGAATTCCTGTGCGAGATCCAAGAACCCTCTCTTGGGGTCTGGATCCGGACCCCATTTCTGTAACACACATTTAATACAGGCACATTTTTCTGGTATTTTCAATTCTCTTCTGTTTCATTAAGAAAGTTTCCTCCTCAAGACTGTTGGATCCATCACAATCCACTAAGTGACTCACAGTACTGGGTTTGGGAGACACCGCTCGAGGTGTTCCTGGTTTTAGTCTGAGGACTGGAACCCAATTGTAGCTAAAATCCGGAAATGGCACTCTAAGACGTTCTGACCTTGAAAGTGAAATCTGCAATGCATTTTTAGTGTGCGTTTGACCTTGTAGAAGGGAGATCAATTGACTTATATTTTACTGATGTCTTCTAGGCATTTTGTGGGCATATGGCTGGCTGCAATGGGGTAAGGCTGAGCAGATGCTGCCCAGAAGCTGAGTGAGAGCTCGAAGCAGCTGCCCATAGTTGTGCTCTGGGGTGGCAGTTATAGTCCTAGAAACCCACAAATTAAGAACTGATAAGTCTCCCTTCTTCATAGGCATCATTCCCACATCTCCAATGCTTAGGGTATGAACATTGCCCTTCGGTTAGGAGCCACACCAGGAGCCAGGGGCTGGGGTCAGGGTTTGGAACTAGCCACAAGGTCCAAGTTCAGTGGCCAGTCCTGAAGTGGATCCAGGGGTGGTAGTCTTTGAAGTCCAGAGTTCAGGAAATGGCTGATACTCCTGGTGGCTTCATTATACTATAAGGAGATGTAATTGCTGGATGAGCTTCTCAGCTCTTAACTGCTGCCTTCAATCAGTGAACATTTAATGAAGTCTACACAAATTAATTAGTGTAAGTTGTAAATGCTGAATAAGCTTGAAATACAGTGAAAGAGGTAAAGAAGGAGACAACTGTGCTTTTTAAGAAATAGAAGAATCACTTTCATTAGAAATGGCTTTGGGGATCACAAGTAGTATGTAAAGAAAAGATGAATTTTCTTCTTTTTTTCACATATACAGTAATTACATTTAGAATTCATAGTTAAAAATAAAACCTAACTCACTTGAAGACTGCTGCATGGTGCTTGAATTATGTAATATTTCAATATATCATGTGTGATGAATTATTAACATGAAAAATATGATAATGAAAAATATTGACTTTCAACCTGTTTTAAAGAACAGAAATATTTCTGATTTTTTAATATGTTAGGCCAAAGAAAAAAACAAAAGGCAGGAGGGAGACCACACATGTGACAGATATAGGAGATGTTACATATTATCTGCTTCATCCCTTTTGGCAGTTGAGTAAGCACAAATCATTTTCCAAAAGAAGTAGGAAGAAAAATTCAACTTTGTCAAAGAAGCACCATTTGGGGCTAATCTAGAACAGAAACAGCCTCTTTTCATGTCTAATAATGGTCCCACTTTCCCAAGTCACCTTGAAATCACCATTTCTTCCTCATATGGCCTTTAGGGTGTTTTGTTTTGTTTTGTTTTTACTTGACCATTTCAGTTTTCTTTAGATAACTCAGTTAGCAGTATCGATTGGGTGATCCTAATTTGCCTGGCAGCATTCTGGATTATACCAGTTGTTCTGGAGTCCCATCCAGGTTAGCATTTGTCTAAATTATTTTAAACATAGTTATTTTTAAAATTGATAACTGTGTCGATATGATTTTCATGTTTTATTAGGAATCTTACTATTAACAGCTGTATTTAAAATAAGACTGGAGGTTGTGTAGTCCTTCAGTTTATCCTTCTGGTTTCTGCTGTGGGCTCTTTCACATTATGTTAAAGGCTTAAGTATACATTTCTTACTTTAATAACCTTAATA
>NW_012105864.1:987312-992114 GCF_000951045.1 Mandrillus leucophaeus
TGAGCCACTGTGCCTGGTCAATACATGGTTACATCTTAATGCATGGTTAAATTAATATATTATATTATAATTATGATATATATATATCAACCTCTATGAACCTTTCCAGATTGAAGATGACTAATATCTCCCTCCAGGGACAGTTTGCAGGGCATCCAATGATACGACCAAGTGCTCTTGGATACAAAAAGTGAGGAGCAGTTAACTTCTTTCTGTTTAAATATTTGACGCTGCTTATCCACTCCTGCTTGGTGCGTCAGCTAGCTGTGCTATAGCCTTATGACCTTCAAGGTGCATAGAAGCATTAGGCTGCCAGTCAGTTGGGAATGGGAAATGATAGGATATGTACATTAATATGTGCATATATATGTATTTGTATGGAAATTAGTGGTTGAGCATTCCTACCACAGAGAATTTAGGGAGTGATGTGAATGTTCTTACTACTGTCATTTATTCTGCAGTCCCAATATAAACCTTAAAAAATTGTTTGGTAATTTAAAAAAATTGCAACAAACCATCCAGAGCAATAAACTATGAAAAAAGGAAATATTTCATGAAAAATTAAACACTAAATTTTTATTTCCTCAGATATGCTGATAGTGAATGTGTAACTTATGATCTTCTAATTAGATGATGGTGACCACATGAAAACCCAAAGACACAAGTCTGCTAAAGAAGCATCTTTATCTATTTAAAAATTAGTAGTTATTTTGAGGCTATGCCCATAGATGACCAGGTATCACATGCAGTGCAGAAGATGTGTTTACATGTCATTCTGAGAAGCATAACTTTTCATTTAGATCAAATGGCTATTCTAAATTTTTGTGTGTGTGTGTGTGTGTGTGTGCCTTTAGAGTAAGGACCACCCTCTAGAGTAGTGTCTATTCCTTAGGACTAAGGACAGGACTGAAAGAGACCTGCTTTAACAAAGAATAAAATAAAACTTGACAGAATTGAAAAGGTCAGTGAGTAACTGCCTAGCAGAGTAAAATTTGATGTAATTTAAAGGAAGACAACATAACCCACTATCTACAGTGTATCACCCACAGGGTTCAGCATATATTCACAAATTACTAGACAAAGGGCAGAAAAAAATATGATTCATAATTAAGAAAAAAATTAATAAAGCAGACCCTGAGATGACCTTGTATTGTAATTAGCTTAAAAACATATTAAAACTGCTATTATAAATGTGTTCAAGGAGTTAAAGGAAAAGATGAACATAATATATGAACAGATAAGAAAGCTTTTTTTGTTAATTTCTTTAAAAACTAAACAAAAATAATATTTTTGTGTGTGATTATATGTGAGAGTAAAATGTATAGTGTTGTGCTGTTAAATATTTAATAACTGGCTCTCTGAAGAAAAAAAGTCAGTTGCCAAGTGACATGATGTAAATATCACTACTACTAATTTTGTGTAACCAATGTTATGTCAGTCAGCTTGTAAAATTTCTGAAAATTTAATGAATCACATCTTTGCTAACTCCAGTGCAAAACTGAAAATGAATAACAATGCTAGCAAAGAAAGAGGGGCAAATGGAATTACAACATATTCTTTTAAGATTCTTGTATTTTATATTAAGTAGGAAAATATTAACTTTAAGTAGACTGTACTGTTATACCTTTATATCATAATCCCAAGTGGAACCACTAAAAATAACATAAAGATATATAGCTAAACTATCAATAGTCAATTTTTAAATGGATTACTAAGAGATAATAGAATACAAAGGAAAAGAGGATGGGAGGAGAATATGGGACAAGTTGATAACAACAGCAATCTGGTAGACTTAAACCTAACCATATCAATAATTACATTAAATGTAATTAAACACTACCATTATTAGATAAATATTGTCAGACTAAGTAATACCTAAATGAAAAGTAATATCCAACTATACACTGTCTATATAAAATTTACTTTAAATACAAAGACCCAGATAAGTTAAAAGTAAAATGATGAAAATATACATACCATAAAAGAGTAAGCTTAGGAACATTGATGTCACGAAATTAATGTCAGAAAGAATAGACTTAAAGACAATGTGTATTACCATATTCAGAGAGATGTTTCATAATCATAAAAAGTTTAGTTATCGGGAAGACATTATAATCTGCAATGTGTATGCCCTTATAATTAGTTGGAAGTCTTTAATCAAAGCACTCCATGAATAAAGCATAAAAAAGTTTGAGTTTTGAAGATATTAGCTGATTCTAATTATTAAAATAAAGACTGCAAAAAGAAAGGCATTAAAATTTATCCCTGTAGAGGCAAAGGAGGAACATAACAACTTAAAAGATAAGAGCTCAAGTAGTTACCATTTTCAAAGTTCTATAATTGTTCTGTGGAATATCTTGATTTATGGCAAGACTCTTGGAATGTATCTTCTACTTTTAATTGGCTAGGTTTATATTATTCGTAAGAATGAAGTAAAACTGAAAGGCCTAAGATTATGCAGTATCTAAATTTAGCAAAATATTAAAAAAGAATTAGTAAATAGAGGCAATTCATTTGACATGTTTTGTCTTTAAAAAGTGAAAGAAAGGTGCTTAAAAAGGGGTTAACAGTACTTATGAGAATATTAGGGCTTAAATATTTACATATTTCTATATAGAAAACTAATAATGAGAGTATTTTCTATTTAGTAGAATTTCCTCTGGGCTTCCAATGTACTTTAGCACTTTAGAGTAGGGTCATGTAAGTATAGACAATTTATTAACCATAAAATGAAACTTTGAACAAGTTTTAGGAAATCTTATAAACAAAAATAAAGAGATGATTTAACATGCATTCATCAAAAAATTACCAGTAAAGAGTACTTGACACAGAAATGTTGACAAAACTGTTAAAAGCACACAAGAAAGTGTTATTTTTAACTAGTCAGATAATCATATAGAAGACATTTAACTTTTTTATAATATACAGGGTTGTTTTTGTTTATTAAAAAGTATTTTATTTTTTAAAAAGGCATGCTATGTTTTAGGTTCATCAGTATAAATATTCCTTGATTGATAAAAACATATTTAAAAATTATTTTATTGATTATTTTCACTCTCAGTGTTGTCCTGGTTTAGGTGATGGGTTACAGGGTTATCTGCCCGGGAAACAAATTCATTCTGTCAGTCAACCAATTGACAACTACTTCCTGATTACCTATTGCATGCCTGCTAATACCTTTAGAAAGCAAATACGTCTTTTATACTCTCAGAGAGTTTTTATCTACTTAGGGAAGGTTGATTCACTGGTATAGGTGAAGCAACTAGATGATAATACAGCCACATAGCACCACAATTGGTCCTGCAGAATCTAAGCTATTTAAACTTGTTGGATTAGCAGCATGAATAAAAATGATGGTCCACAGTAAATGTTGACAATCAATGGTGTTTTGGTTAACTCTTCTAATGCCAATAATACACATCATTCTTTTCTATTGTGATTCAATGTGACAAGAACTGTCTGTGTTTTGAATCCCTTTGGCTCATTCATTAGCCTTGGAATAAGCAATATTTCCAGGCTTCCAGGCATGTGTGTATGCTGACGACCTAGAGTTTTAACAATATGACTTATGTTTCTCTATTTCTCTTAATGTATTACATATTTTGGAGACTTAGTGAGGATGGGATTAATTATACAAGCTCATTTGCATATGAATACCAATTTGATTATAATGAGAATTAAGAAAATAATTTTTATTATCTTTGGGAATTTTTTCTTAGACTATTAGTATCTCTTCTTAAGTCATTAAAAAAACGAATATGAAGATATCTGAGAGGAGGGGAATTAAAGGGAAGGATTTGTTTTACAGAGAGATGGAAAATAGACAATACTTTATCTGATTCATGACTTTTCCCGTGGTTAAACCTGCCTTAGCTTTTGGGGACTTTCACCTTAGTTAACCCTACCTTTGAGCAGAAAACTTCCAACATGAGAACATTTTCCCATTTTCTATTTAACTATGCTAAATACTTTAAATATTAGTCCAAGGATCTTAGAAATCTAAAATAGATTGCAAATTTTAGTGAAATGTGTACTGACCCTGAGCTAAGTTGTTTGAGACAAAGACTAAAAGAACTAGGAAAATCTGAATGCTTCCCTAATCTTATCAACTCTCATTTGCACAAGCTTTTGTTTTTGCATAAACACACCTGTGAAACAGATATTCTTATTGTTGTTTCGAGTTTACAGACGAAGACACTAAGAAATAGAGACATCAAATCACTTGTCTACTAATAAACTCCTGAGTATCATTTGAATCCAGGTCTTCTGACTTGAAAGACTATTGTTTTCACCACTGCCTAATGATTATATCCTTAAATATCTCTCAGTATCAACCAACCAAATTTAAAAACTCTTGAATGTTTCTAATCGGTAAGCATTTAGTGGAAGATAAATATTTTGGGGAAATGCTCTATACTATGTCTTCTTCTTGGGTATTACATATTATGAGACGTCCTGCTGTAGTGACTCACAACTTATTTCAACCAGTGTTTTCCATACAAACAATGACCCATGATTGTTTCATAGAACTCAGTTTGGGAAACAATGCCCAGTGAAGCAGGTCATTGTGGATTTTAAAAATAAAGGTCATAATCTTAATTTCTTATATTTATTGTTAGCCTTGTCCTGTGTTTTCAGGGTTGATTTATTTTTTTCCGAAAAACTCATCTAAGAGTAAATTTTAAAAGTCAAGTATATAATCACCATTAATTTCCGTGGAAAAGCATTTAAAGCATTTTTGGGCCCTTAAATTAATACCCATTTATAATAACATGGCATTGAATTTCATAGTTGGCAATGAT
>NW_012105864.1:993179-1002488 GCF_000951045.1 Mandrillus leucophaeus
GCCCTAGGTGGCTCTTGTTTTACTGGGCAAGCTGCTGACATGTAAAATCTGATTTTTTCCTCATTATTGAGAGGTAATGTGCTGAAATTAGAACTAGGAATCAAATGAGCCTTTTCTCATAATTGAATTCTTACAATCCAAATGGATTTATCCTGGAGTGTGATTATGATGTCATTCAATTTATATCAAGATTCTATTCATTTTCTCATTTGATCTTTGCAGTAGCTGTCAGGTGGCCATGTTAGGGCTCAATACCAAATTTTCTAACTCTCAGTCCAGTCTTATTCCGTTGTTCTTTTGGGCTTATCATCTTAGTTCCTAGACTCTCTGGCACCCCCCAAACCCCAAGCTCTAAGGTGTTAGCTTGAGATCCTAGATGAGTCTCATTTACTTCGAGCATCTTTTAAAAAGGCAAGATCAGATTCATATTAAAGAGAGCAAGGACTCTGGAACCAGGTGCCTGGGTTTCTTTACTTGTAAAGTGGGATAAGAACAGGACTCAGTTTCAGAGAATTATTGTATTGTGAGTACTAAAGAGTTAACCCATGAAAAGAATTTAGAATAGTGCATGGCAAATAAATACCAGAAATAGTAATAATTGATATCAGACCTCACAGTACAATTCAACAGATCCTTATGGAGCAGTCCATGAGCCAGGCCATGCCTTTGGAGGTGCACACCAAAACTGACATGGCTCCTTCCCTGCTAGAGTTTATGGTCAGTGGTGGAGACAGACACAGAAAAGATGACTGTTGTATAATGAAGTACATGCAGGGATAGAATTATGCATAGAAGGCGTGTGTGTGTGTGTGTGTGTGTTTTAAAACAGCTTTTTTGAAATACAGTTAACAGAATAAATTGCACATCTTTAAAGTGTACAATTTGATGAGTTTCGGCATATGTCTATACTCAGGAACTTATCATCACGAGATAGTGAACATTCCACAGTTCCCAGAAGTTTTCTCAAGACTCTTTAGAATTCCTCCATTTAACCCTTCCCCCATATTCCCAGGTAACCATAGATATGTCGTCCATTGTTTGGATTTTTTTTCCCAATTTTTAGCATTTTCTTCTTCATAATCATTTTGAGATTCATCTATGGTGTTATGCGTATCACTAGTTCATTCCTTTTTATTGTTGCATATTGTTCCATTATACGGATGTGTCGCAATTTGTTTATTCATTCACCAGCTGATGGAAATTTAGGGGGTTTATAATTTGGGGCTGCTACAGGTAAAGTTGCTAAGAGCTCTTTAAAATAAAACAGTTTATACAATTTAGTGAGTCTGGACAGACGGATAAACCCACAAAACCATTGCTACAATCAAGATACAGAACATTTCTATCATTCTATAATGCTTCCCCGTGGCCTTTTGCAGTCCACCTCTCCTTCCACCCAGATCCCAGGCAGCCAAGGATCTGTTTTCTGTCACTAAAGATGAGTTAGCATTTTCAAGAATTTGATATAAATGGAGCAATGAAGTATGCATGCCTTTGTGCCTGTTTTTTACTCAGCATAGATTTTTTTTTTTTTTTTTTTAAGACGGAGTTTTGCTCTTGTCACCCAAGTTGGTGTGCACTGGTGCAATCTTGGCTCTCTGCAACCTCTGCTGCCTGGGTTCAAGCGATTTTCCTGCCTCAGCCTCCTAAGTAGCTGGGATTACAGGTGCATACCACTATGCCCAGCTAATTTTTGTATTTTTAGTAGAGATGGGGGTTTCACCATGTTGGTCAGGGTGGTCTTGAACTCCTGACCTCAGCACAGATTTTTAAATTCACCCCTACTGTGGTGTTTATCAGCATTTCATTCCATTTTGTTGCTGAGTAGTATTCCACTAAATGTATATGCCACAATTTGCTTATTCATTTAATGGACATTTGTTTGTTTTCCAGTTTGGGGTTATTGGGAATAGCTGTGAATAACTGTGATGATTTAAAAAGTTGTACTTCTACGAGTTCTCTACAAACTAACCCTGCACAGAGGTCAGTTGGTTACTCTCCAATGTAGTTTCAGAATCAGCAACTGTTCTCAACTTTCTGAACCTGTGAATCTGTAACTAATTTTACTTTTCCCTTTGATTTGTTTCTCTGCATTGTTCAGAGGTAAATTTGAGGACCAGTTATAGCAGTCATACAATTGTTATTGCATGCATATTTTGTGTGCTGATATTATCCCTGACTTATTTTGCCTTCTGTCATTTTATATACACTCACCCCTAATTTTATCATCTATTAATCTTTTTCTTACATTGCATATTTTTATAAGACACCTCAAATTCATTTTTTTAAAAGAAAGAGAGTACAAATGAAAGAAGGGTTAAACGTGGCATAATATGAAAGGCGCCTGGAAGCTTCCCTCTGCCCCCAAATATCTTGCCTTTCCACTTATCAGGAATACTTGAAATTCTTCCATTACAGAGTCATTCCGTTAGATTAAGAAGTATATCCACTAGGGAAGAAATCCTCAGAGAGAGACAATACCTTAATCTTAGGTCACAGACATGGGAATTTATTGTTTCTGAATGTTTCCAACTGAATGGCTGGAGATTGAGGTCGACAGAAGCGAAGACAGTGCGGGAGGAAGGAGAAATCACTACAGGGTAAAAAATGGAAAAGTCTGAGAAAAGAATTCGAAGGAAGAAACAGGAGGAGAAGACACCATTTTCTGATTTTGCTCATCTCCTTGTCGAGAAGTGAGAATTTTAGTTTTTATTTAAGTTTTGCTTTTTTGTGGGGAGGCACTTCCCAAGGTAGGAATTTAGTTAAATAACAATGACAACTAATACTTCCTTGCTGAACTACCTGGAAATCTTTGATTACTGAAGCATAGAAATAGAATTTAAAAGTGAATATTTAGAGTCCCAATTTAAAGTCATCCAGTTACAGAGTAGAAATTGTTTATGTTTATTTTCTCCTCAGTACTGACGCAGACATGTTGTGAGGTGAAGTAAGGAACAGGCAAAATATAGACTGCAGTGGAGAGAAAAATCTTATTTATATACTACAAAAGGTAGGTGTCAGACACAATTGGCAATTGTAAATACACACCCCCAAATGAAAAAACTTGAAGAGGAGTCAATGTAGTACTTGAAAGCAATTCTGAAAAGAAACAGAAGGAAAAGGGAGAGAGACAGTAATCTCCCCTCCCCTTCCTCCCTGCCACAAACCAACTAAACGAAGTCGTGGGAATGTGAATGAAAAACTAGATGTCAGAAAAAGTATCGAGTGCGGGGAAGAATGATTCTGGCAGCAGGAAAACAAAAACAAAAACATCAGCAAGCAGCTGAATTGTAGATTTAGAATACTTAGCAGTTTGCACATGCCTTGCTGATGAAAATCTGGTTAATGGGGGCAAAATTCCTTATGATATCAAGTTCTTGCAAATATTTTACGCTTTATAGATGCAAGTCTAAGCCCACTCCATGGTTTGGCAAATTTATGTTAAATGACTACATAGACTTGTATTTGATTAAAAGTTCATTTTTGTAGCTGCCAGGAGAAAAGTCAATTAGGTAATTCTCCATTATAGACAACAGAAATAGAAAGGGAAAAATGAACGGTTGTAGGTCCTTTGGGGCAGTAGTTGATGGATATGCTTTCTGCATGAAGCCCGGGTTTCTTTTATTACTCAATCCTGAATCTTGATCGCAAATGGGAGGCGACATTTCCTTTTAGAGCTAAGCTATAAACATCGTAGTTAAGAAATCCAACTACAAAGCATACAGGTTATAAACAGATGTACATTACCGCATTTTCTAGGAAAGGGGACTTGGGGGATAGTTTAATTGTACCACCCCCACAGTGTGGGAGCCTGAAAGGATGACAGTAAAGTGCTTCATGAATATTGATTAAAGTGGTAAATAAGGATGGCTGCATGGGTCTCTATATCTCAATACGGCAACATCCTGGGAAAAGAAAAATAACGCCGGAACTTATAAAGTCCTCGTTGCCACCTGTGTCAGGGAGTCATATTACTCACAAATGGCACAGCCAGGCTGAATTGCAGCTATTCTCTCCCAGATCACAGTCATATTTTATTACCCACTCCGTTCTCATTTAGTTGCTACCACTTACTTTCATTGCCTGTGGAGTCTCCCAGTTATTTTCCCAGAGACTCGCAGGTGGAGATACAGGGTTATATACAAGCTGAGCTTGGGAGAGCATGCCTGGGCCTCTGGTGTGTCATAGCCTTAGTGTACTAACATTTGCCATCAGCAATCATGTCTTATATATCTTTGGATCCTACTTGAAGTTTTGTTTTTAAATGATCAGAGTCACAGTTTTAAATTTCTTTATCTTAGTCTTCCCATTTTGCCCACTAGGCTGTGAAGACATTGAAAATTAGAAAAATTATCCTGTAGATAAATCTTGAGATTTAATCTTGAGGACTGGTTTATTTTTATTTTCTCAGATCAAGAATAAGATTAGCAAACTCTTCTAAATCTAATTCATAGGTTGACCCTTTTGGACTGGATTCTTTTTTTTTTTTTTTTCCCCTTGAGATGGAGTCTCACTCTGTCACCCAGGCTAGGGTGCAGTGGCGCAATCTTGGCTCACTGCAACCTCCACCTCCTGGGTTCAAGTGATTCTCCTGCCTCAGCCTCCCAAGTAGCTAGGACTACAGGTGTATGCCACCGCGCCCAGGTAATTTCTTTTATTTTTAGTAGACATGGGGTTTTGCCATGTTGGCCAGGATGGTCTCAATCTCTTGACCTCGTGATCCGCCTGCCTTGGCCTCCCAAAATGTGGGGATTGTAGGCGTGAGCCACTGCACCCAGGCAAGAGTCACAGTTTTAAATCTCTTTATCTTAGACCTCCCATTTTGCCTTCTAAGCTATGAAGACATGAAAATTAGCAAAATTCTCCTGCGGATAAATCTTGAGGTTTAATCTCGAGGACTGATTTATTCTTATTTTCCCAGATCAAGTCTAAGATTAGCAAACTCTTCTAAATCTAATTCATAGGTGACCCTTTTGGACTGGATTCTTTTTCAATCCATTTTAAAATAATGTGTAAAGTCCCCAAATGGCAGCATTTTTATTTTTCAAAGGGAAAGGATTAAAAATGAAGGTGGGAATTCCTTACGTTTCAGGCCACAGCTCAGTTAGGAGTCTGGTTAGTGCTACAATAACTAACTCATCTAGGCTTTGCTAAATGCTTGTTGAACTGAATTGGATACAACTAAGAAGGTATATATTTAGGTAATTAGAATTACACATTGACACCTACTCTGTTTTCATGGGTTTTGAGATCATAGTGTTTTCCCAGCCACATCCCTGCCAAATGATGTGACAGTCAAAGTTCTGGGATCATGTTCCTGTTCCTGCATCTGTGTAGTATATTACCCCATTAGGCAATATAACCCACTCCATAGGCTCATTTCTGGTCTTCACCTGTTTCCACAAGTGTGACTTTTCTAGCACAGTCCCTCAATTTACAAAAGCTCTTAGAATCCAGTTTTGTGTATCAAATAACTTTGCTCTGAAATCTTCAGGCTTTCATCTGAGTCCTTCAAAAGCCACAGCTGTAGCTTCTGTCCATGACATCTTGAGGAGATATGGTTGGTAAACACTGTTTACACTGTCTGCTGGATCTCACCACGTGTAATTGGCTAGGGTACAAGTCAGCCAGCACCACAGACAGTTCACGTTGCTTTGCATTGCAATGCTACAACTTCCTAACTTTGAGAGGCAGAATCTGTGGTGATCCGTTTTCCTGGCATCACAGCCCTGTGTTTCAATCTCTGTGACCATCTTCAGGATGTTCAGGGAAGGTTTAAAAACCATGCTTGTTGATTTCCATACATGCTGTCTTGTGTTTCTGTTCATGAGCCAACTAGCCCATCGTAAGATAGGAGATATACAGGTTCCAGTAGGTGATAGCATTTTTTCCCTCTGCTTTTTTAGAGGCACACAGCTACATGACACACCACTGGAAACCAAAGCCAGCACTTTATTTTCACAGACTATTGAAATTTCAATGTACCCATAGGACATTTTTTTTTTTCTTCACTTTTTTTTCCTTCCACATTGATACCGGCAATTGTTGCACTGCCTCCTGGTTGATGCCAAATGATATACAAACTACTTATCTACTTTTACCAGACTTTAAGTGTAGACTGTAGAAAGGGGGGGAAAATCATATTTAAACCTTAGAAATGGAATTCAGCTGTAAGTTCTGGAAAGGTTGGCAAACAGGCATCTTCCTGCTTAGGTTCGCGCATTCTGTTAGTTTGAGAAAGAGTCCATAGTTGTTCTTGGATTAACTGAATGGGAGAAGCTGAGTGTGAGGACACATCGACAACATTCCATTCTTGCAGGGGCCTCATGACAGTTTTTAGTGAGGTGAATTCCTAGAAAACGGATGTGAATACTCACGTTCAAATATAAATACCCAAATTTGCCTCAAGCTAAATATAAATTTTAGAACATTATGCTTTTGCTGTGATTAATAATGGCATTGCCATTCCATTTCAACACATTGGCATTTGGGAATTGAATGAATATCTCTGGTCAGCTTTTCATCTTAATTCCGGTTGCCAGATTTAGCAAACAAAGATACATGTCACCCAGTCAAATCTCAATTTTAGATATACAACAAAGAGATTTTAAGTACAAGTGTGTTCCATGCAATAATTGGACAACTATTGCATGTGGCATACTTTATGCTAAGACATTCTTTGTGGATCTGAAGTTCAAATGTAACTGTGCTTTTCCGGCAATGTTAATCTTAATGTAGCTAAGTAATCCCATCAAAACCAGTCTTCATTTCGTTTTTATTTTGCCACTCTCTGATTCTAGACATCTGAATGAAAAGCAAAGTCTTCTTTTAGCATCACGCTGAGAATTCCACAAATTCAGTATTATTCACATCTGCAAAGAGAGGTAAAGGCCTTTAATAAAAGAGGCATGAAAAGGAAATCTGACTTCTTAACTACAGAAATTCACATCTATAATCCTCTCCCAGTTCACCCAACTCAAGTCATTAGCACATGATATTTTGCAGCTGGCTGAGCCAGCTGTTGTTACCGGGATTCAGGTGGGGATAAAAGGACAATTACAATTTTTATTTCAGAACTCCCTTCCAAACCCAGACAAATAAATATCTAGCAGCAGGTGATGCAAAGAACCAACGAAAAGAGTTGAAAACAGACAGAATGTCATCATTTGGACAAATGCAAAATGCAAAATCTAGCCTGGGGTATAAAGTCCTGGAATGTAGTGCCTGCCATTTGCTTTCCCCAGGTGGAATATTTTATGTCTTCAGTGTGCAGATGTGTGAGGTTTATATCGCCTCACGGCGTCATTGAAAATGGGCCATCAGGGCCCCTCTGAGGTACAAATTTGTCCACCAAAAATGGTCCAATTACTAAATTATTCTCCTGATTCTCGTGTTCAGCCCCATTTTCTGAGTCATAAGTTAGAGGAACATGGCCATTACTTTTGAAGTTTCCACTGTTAAGTGTCCAGACCTGAGGCATTCAGGACTGTGCCTCCAACTAATATGCAGCCTCTAATTACTTCAGAAACACCACTGAAGTCCTGCTCTTCTTGTATCAGAGGCTTGGAATATTACCATGTTTTGCACTTGAAGGCTAATGACTATATGTCCTGGCAGGGCCACTCGGGACCAATGGTACAATTAAACCATTATTGTTGTAACATTTCTGGAACTGGGTTCAATTTCTAACATCCGCTTACTGATGTATTCTTTTTGAAAAGTTGCTCATTTGAAGTCCTTTCCAAAAGCAATAAAACCATCTTTCAATTTCAATCTCAACTCAAAGTCAAGCAAACTGTTTTCTTTTTCTTTTGAAATCAAGCTTAATCTTTCTGAAAGGCTTGAGCAGCTCAAGAAGTATTCCTGCTGGGGCTTCAGATTGTTCACACAGCCTACATGGGGCAGGGTAAATATCATGGAGCAAGTTTCTAAAGGCGTTCTTGGCCAGGGTGCTTTGATCCTCAGTGACACTTGAGAAGGATAAGTGAGTAATTCCATTGTCATGGCCATCGCTACTTGGGTTACCCCTGGGATGACCAGAGCCTCACAGAGAGGTGGAAGAGGTAAGGATTTGGTTCTCCATATATGTTGCACCTGCTATGAAACACTCAGTCACTTAGCTACCAAATAATATTCCCACTCCTTAGCCTGACTTTGAAAGCCTCTAAGGAGGGTCAATTGGTCTATAATGACATTTCAACAAGACAATCCTTCTTTGGGAGGGATTGGCCCGCACTTTGCAGAATGTTTAGGGTACATCGTTTTCCTGTCACGCTGCCAACCAGATATTTCCAAATGATCCCTAGGGGTGGGTAATGCTCCCGATCAGAGCCACCCTTTCAGAATATGGTCCCAATTTACTTTTTCCACTTATACTCCCATTATTCCACTGGGTGAGTACTATTTCCAGACACAGTATTTGCTCTTTGCTGCTCTAAGGATTAAATAGGGTATTAGTAAAGCAGCTCGTATGGTGAATTGTTCCTTGCACTTGGGAGCAATGCACTGTATGAGTTGCTTTACTAATATCCCATTTAATCTTAGGAAAGGAACAATTTTTATCCCATTCATATCCCAGGAGCAATCAATATTTCATTTAATGCCAGGAAGGCAGCAAGGTACTATACCTGCACTTGCTTCCATCCTGTACATCACTTTGCTTTCACTCTTATTGCATCCATCTGGGTGGAATGTACTTTTCTGACCTCTGAATATGGAAATCTCACCTTCTTTTGGATGTAATTTGACTGATATATGAAATCTCTTGTAATCTCCTCATTCTCTATGTTCATTCACTGCTCAGAGTCTGGGATAGACATTCAAGGACTAAGTTGGGGAGACAAATGAAATTGTGTTTATAGTATGACAAGTACAATGACAAAGCCAAACTCAGGCTGCAGAGAGTGATCATGGTAGGCAGAAGAGAGTGATCATGGTAGGTTTTCCACAAGAGTGATGCTTGGGATGAGTTTTGAAGGCAAATATTTGATTAGGTAAGACCTGACATCATAGTTCACGCCTGTAATCCTAGTGCTTTGGGGGCCAAGGTGGGAGGAGTATTGCTTAAGGCTAGGAATTGGAGACCAGCCTGGGCAACATAGTGAGACCCCTACATCTACAAAAAATAAAAAAATTAGCTGTGTGTGGTGGTGTGCACCTATAGTCCTAGCTACTCAGGAGACTGAGGTGGGAGGATTGCTTGAGCTCAGGAGGTTGAGGCTGAAGTGAGCTATGATTTCGCTACTGCACTCCAGCTTGGGCGATAGAGGAGATCCTATCTTTTTATAGTATAGTATAGTATAGTATAGT
>NW_012105864.1:1002538-1025376 GCF_000951045.1 Mandrillus leucophaeus
GACAGAGTCTTGCTCTGTCACCCAGGCTGGAGTGCAGTGGCATGATCTTGGCTCACTGCAAACTCCACCTCCTGGGTTTAAGTGATTCTTTTGCCTCAGCCTCCTGAGGAGCTGGGATTACAGGGATGTGCCACCGTGCCCTGCTAATTTTGGAATTTTTAGCAGAGATGAGGTTTCACCAGGCTGGTCTTGAACTCCTGACATCAAGTGATCCACCTGCCTCGGCCCCCCAAAGTACTGGGACTACAGGCGTGAGCCTGGCAAGATCTTATCTTTAAAGAAAAAAGAGAGTTGATTAGATGAAAGGGAAAAGATAGGTTCAAAAGCCTGCTGGTAGTAGTTCATTTTGGTTGTTGCAAATGGAGCATGTAGGGAAGTGTCAGGTAATAAGACCAACAATGGAGCTAGGAGCCAAATTATCAAGAGTTTTGTAGGTGAGCTGTGGGATCTGGACTTTATTCCGCAAGCTGTGAAGGCAGCTGAAAGATTTTGTTTCTCTTATTACCTTTTTTCTACCTTATGCTATAATTACTTATGGATAGACGAATTTTTCCAAAAGAGACTATCCTCCTCATGGGCAGCTATATTGTTTCATCTCTGTGTTTTCTACAGAGTTTACCAAAACCTTTTGCCAATCACAGATTTGCTGGGACTAGTTTGGATTAATAAAGGAAGTAATGAGCCTCGTGAAATCTTGTTCTCAGGTAAAGAATGCATATTCGTGTGTTTCATCTTAATAAATTGACATGGGATTTGGATTTACCTTTAAACCTATTTAGCAGTTAGCACTTTTTTTCCTTGTATAAGCAGTTGGCTTCCAATTTCTTGGGTCACTAATGGCCACTTGTGAGTGGAACCACTATTATTTTAGTTCAACTATTCATTTTCATATTTATAAAACACTGTGTTGAATAGCTGGTGGTCATATGGGTAAAAATTTAAAAAAAGATAAATTAAAAATCAGAGGCTGTTGCTACCCCCTCTTCCTTCTTTGGAAAAAATCTGGACCCCAGGTCGTCCCATTTCTGTGTTCTGAAAGTGAGAAGGCTCCAGCCAAATGGCTTCAACAGAGGAAGAGAAGCTCAGAAATGTGGCTGGTTCATGGGAAAAGGCTTTGTCTTAAGTCTCCAAACTGTCAGCATTCACACCCTGCCTTATCTCAGTTGACAGAAAATTGGAGGAGAAATATTTAAAATCCTCTTGGGCCCTAAGGGCTGGAAAGCAGACAGACTGCTCCGTTCTGAAGGAGCTGAAACTCCGAGTGATGGATTATCTTTGCAGAACATGAAACAGAGTGCATTTCTGTCATCTGTCTGCTTCTACCCATTCATGGTCTGAATGCTCATTCTCTTATTCTTTATTGAGAAGGGGGACATGACTGGAAGGTCACAGGGTTCCAGCTCAGGAGGAAGGTAGTTAACTGGTTAAATTAGCCTTACATCAGCCCCAGGGCTTATGGGAAATCCTATGGGGAGGAATTTTTATAGCTCTAATGGCCAAGATTAATTAAGCTGATTTCATGTTCATAATAAACCCATACAACGAGGTGACACTTTTACAGATGTGCCAAACTTTGGCCAGCCAGAGACTCATTTTACCAGCTTCTTCTTTTACAGTGTAAATGAATAGAGAAAAAAAATAAAATAAAACGCGCGTGATTTCTGTTTGCTTTGTGCACGTTGATCGGCCTTGGTTGAGGATCTGCCCGCAGATCCGGGATGAAGCGGATTCTCTCTTGCTTCTCATACTTTCCCCCTTGTTCTGCAGCCTGTGATGTGGATAGAGACGAGGTGAGAACAGCAGCAAAAAGAGAAAACACCTGATGAGGTAACGCGTGTGTTTTCCGTAGTGCCCTCTGGGCTATTTAAAATGAATGTCATGGCTTCTTTTTAATGTGCAAGCTTTGAAAAGATTGGTAAGAGTGTGCATATGTCCCGCCCCAATCTGATCTCATTAGGACAAATCATTACACCAGATTGACTCACATATGATTCTGAAACATGGAAGATTTCCTGTTAATATTACGGCTATCATATGCCAACATTAAGGCAGAGTTTCTCAGCCTTGGCACTATGGACATATTAGTCTCAATAATATGTTGTGAGGGGTCGTTCTGTGCATTTCGGGACCTCCCACGGCATCCCTGGATTCTGCCACTAGATGAAATAGTCCATTCTTAATAATTAAAATTGTCTCCAGATATTGCCAAATGTCCTGGAGTGAAAGGTGGGCAAAATCCACTGCTCTAAGGTAAATTGCATTTATTGGGTATTCACTAATAAAATTACAGCCTTAAAGTCAAAAAGTCCACCTGCAAAACTTGCATGTCCATGTATTAATAATTAGCCGGCACCTACCGTCTTTCCTACGTAGCCAACGCTTAACTAGATGCTAATTCTTTTTTTTTTTTTTTTTTTTTTTTGAGACGGAGTCTCGCTCTGTCGCCCAGCCTGGAGTGCAGTGGCCGGATCTCGGCTCACTGCAAGCTCCGCCTCCCGTGTTTACGCCATTCTCCTGCCTCAGCCTCCCGAGTAGCTGGGACTACAGACACTCGCCACCTCGCCCGGCTATTTTTTTGTATTTTTTTACTAGAGACGGGGTTTCACCGGGTTAGCCAGGATGGTCTCGATCTCCTGACCTCGTGATCCGCCCGTCTCGGCCTCCCAAAGCGCTGGGATTACAGGCTTGAGCCACCGCGCCCGGCCACTAGATGCTAATTCTAAACAATGAAGAGCGATCGGCAATCAGTGTTTTGAAGTGCTAAGAGCCCCTAGTGGGGATACTAACCCATAGTTAAATGAAATGAGCTATTACACTGAAATGAGAATATAAATCAAGGAGATTCCAACTTGCCTATCACAGATGGACATTTGTCATACGCTAAACGGTGCATCCCAGCAAACACTGGGGCAAGTGTTGCTGGCCAAGCAAGGGCTGAATCCTGCCAGTTTTGGTTTTGTGGGATATTGTTTTCACCAAACCTGTCATAATAAATTATGAAGGAGTTAACAGATACTTGGAATGAATTCAAGTTCTCCAAAAGATAAGGAAAGCATTGTAACTATTTATTTGTTTGTTTATATCTTGGCTACCTTCAAAGGTGACTTAAGATTTTTGTAATGAAGTCATAATTGATGAATTTTTTTTTTCTGACTTTCCCTGGGGAAACTCACTCAAGTCTGTGACTTCAACAATAACTTAGATTGATGTTTCATTTTCGATTGATCATTGATTTTTGTTTTTGGTGTCCAAAATTCTTTTTTTAATTGAGATATAATTCATATATTAAAAATTATATATAACCTCAGAAACATACATTTTACACTTTAAAGTATATAATTTAGCGTTTTTTAGCATATTTACAAGGTTATATAACCACCACCTCTGTGTCATTTCCAAGCATTTCTCACCTGAGAAAGAAACCCTGTGCCCATTAGCAGTCACATGTAGTCTCCCTGCCCTTGTTCCCACCCCCGGTTCCTAGAATTACTAATCTTCTTTCTGTCTTTGTAGAGTTCCCTGTTCTGGGCATTTCATTTCCATGGAATCATATAGTATGTGGCCTTTGGGGTCTGGCTTCTTTCACCTAGCATAATGTCTTCAAGGTTCATTCTGAGCTTGAAACTTATTTCTCCAACAATAAGCTTAATCAGCCTGCCTATGCCTCAACTGATCTCCCCCACACTCCTCCAAAACTATCCCCACTCTCAGTCAGTGGCGTCCAGTTTCACAAACTGTAAACCTGGAGACCATCGCAGGCAACTCCTTCTTCCTCATTTACAACTTCCAGTTGGCTACGGAACTTCTCCATCTCTGGTGCCACTGCCTTCAGAACCCCTGCTAGATTGGTTTAATAGCCCTTAACAGGTGTACTAGTCCATTTCCATACTGCTATGAAGAAATATCCGAGACTGGGTAATTTACAAAGAAAAAGAGGCTTAATGGACTCACAGTGTCACATAGCTGGGAAGGCCTCACCATCATGGCAGAAGGTGAAGAAGGAGCAAAGGCACATTCACCTGGCGGCAGGCAAGATCTCATGAGACTTATTCACTATCACCAGAACAGTACAGGAAATCCTGCCCCCATGATTCAATTACTTTTCACCAGTTCCCTCCCTTGACACGTGGGGATTATGGGAGCTACAATTCAAGATGAGATTTGGGTGGGGACACAGCAAACCATATCAGCAGGTCATTTTGTTTTCAGCCTCACCACACTCCATGCATTCTCCACACTTTTTCTGCAGTGATCTTTTGACCGTCTTCCTCTCCTGCTTAATTCCTCTGTGGTTGACCTTTGTCCTCTGGAGCAAGGCCAAAAGTCTCAGCAGGGCATATAAGGCCTCTTCTGATCTAGCCCTTTCTACTGACTTTCCTACTTCTCCAATCTGTTCTCTTACTTTTTCTCCCACCCTGTACTCACACTTCAGCTGTAACATACTTCTTGTGCTCTCTCAGAGACCCTGTGGGTTTTAACTCTGTCTTTGGATTAAACATGACAAAGGGACATGCTGTTCTTTTAGTCTGGAATGCCTGGTTGCTCCTTCTTCTCCAGGAAGCCGTCTCTGATATCTCCCACCCTTAATCTGGGCAGTAGCTTTTTCTCTCATGCTTATGTATGTCAGAGCAATGGCCCCTCTGTAATTTTCGGTTTCCTACTTATCATTCCCTCTAAATCGTGAGGCCCTCAATATAGACATTGTGCTTTTGCATTAGTCTGCTGGGGCTGCCGTCACAAAATACCACAGGTGGTTTAAACCCAGGCATTTGTTTTCTGTCAGTTCTGGAGGCTGGGAGTCCACGATCAAGGTGTTGCAGGTTTGGTTTCTTCTGAGGCCTCTCTTTCTGGCTTGCAGATGGCCTCACTTTTGCTGTGTCATGCCTCTCATCTGTACATGCCTGTGTCCTAATCACTTCAGTCATACAATACAGGATTAGGGCTCACCCTAATGACCCCATTTTAATTTATTTACCTCCTTAAAGAAGATTCTATTTCCAAATACCATCACATTCTGGGGTTCTGGGAGTTAGGACTTCAACATATGAATTTGGAGAAGACACAGTTCAGCCCGTAACAGCCTTCCATTTTCACTTTCCCAATACCTAGTCTTTAATTAGGGTCTCAAAAACATGAGGATAAATAAAAGAATATGAGATTCAAAGCCATGGAGAGGAAGGTGATCAGAAAGGAGGGAGGAGGGAGAAAAGAAGGAAGGTACCAAAAAAACATACCAGAAACTCAAGGCTTCATTGCTAAGTCTTCACATCAAATTTAGTTCTGAGCTCAATTCCGACTTCCTCAGGCCAGGAATGGGGGAAAACACTAAGAATTACCTTACACTTTATAAAAGATTATTTTCGGTATAGAGAGTTTATAACATTCAAAGAGAACGACATATTTTATAACTTTTTTTTGTTTGTTTTTTTTTGTTTTTTTTCAGACAGAGTCTTTCTCTGTCATCCAGGCTGGAGTGCAGTGGCATGATCTTGGTTCACAGCACCCTCCACCTCCCAAGTTCAAGTGAGTCTCATGCCTCAGCCTCCTGAGTAGCTGGGATTACAGGTGCACACCACTGTGCCTGGCTAAGTTTTGCATTTTTTTTTTTTTTTTTTTTTTTTTAGTAGAGATAGGGTTTCACCCATGTTGGCCAGGCTGCTCTCAGATTCCTTACCTTAAGTGATCCCTCCACCTTGGCATCCCAAAGTGCTGGGATTATAAGCATGAGCCACTGCGCCTGGCTGTATTTTATAACTTTAAATTTCCCTCTTTAAGAATATTCATTTCTGCCATTTCTTTTTGGATTGTGTTTAAATTTAGAAAACTAGAAAAACTTTGTGATCTAGGGTTTATAAAGTTAATTATAAAATCTAATTTCATTCATTTACTTGGCCAGGTGGGGGAATAAAAATAAGTCGTATTTCAATTTAATTCACTTCTAAAGATGACTTTATTATGCCTAATATGAGCAGGATTGTCACCACATTTTCTGTTTCTGTCTTCAATATGATTAAGTCCTCCCACAGAGGATTTAGCACTGACATTTGAAGGAAATTGATAGAGAACTGGAAGCAGATAAGAAACAATTCTTTAGCCTGTGACTTATTTTCAGGAAAGATGGCCTATGTAAGGTTGTGTCTAATTTAAGAGTTCAGTAAAGGTCTTCAAATTTGGGTGCTATTGACATTATAAGAAACACAGGAGCTTCAACTTGGTCTCATGTGACTTTTAACAAGACATCTACTCCATCGGGTGCTCGGGTTTTTCCTTCAACGCGAGAGAAGATTAGATCAGGATCTCTAAGGACCAGTCTAGCACTCTTATTGTGAAATTTTATGAACCCTGGAAAGCTGCAGAAATTAGTATTTCTGATATTCTCCCAATAATTTTAATCTAGTAACTGGCATCACTATCAACCATCATTTTTGCCAAAGTTTATGAAATAATTAGCAGGTGGCCAGGCTGTGCTGAGTGAATGCTTTGTATACATTACTTATTTAACACTCCTCACAAATGAGGAAAGCACTATTATACCTTTATTTTACAGATAAGATGACTGAAGTTTAGAAAAAATCTGAAACTTCTGCTAATAAATAGAGGTGCGGCCGGGTATAGTGGCTCCTGCCTGTAATCCGGGCACTTTGGGAGGAGAAGGTTGGTGAATGGATTACTTAAAGCCAGGAGTTTGAGACCAGGCTGGCCAACGCGGCAAAACCTCGTATCTATTAAAAACACAAAAATTAGGCAGGGGCGGTGTTGCACACCTGTAATCCCAGCTAATTAGGAGGCTGAGATATGAGAATCGCTTGAGCACCGGAGGAAGAGGCTGCAGTGAGCTGAGATCATGCCAATGCACTCCAGCCTGGGTGATAGAGCGAGACTCTGTCTCAAAAATAAATAAATAAATAAATAAATAAAGTTGCTTCCAACTGAATGCTAGTTATGTAATTTTGTGATTTGGTTATAAGTTCTAACCATTGTGTAATATCACCCACGGGAAATAAACATTTGGTTAATACTGAGCTTAGACCGGGCTTGTTAGAGCAGAGTTTAGCAAAGCATGGTGTGTCTACTATGACAGTATGTGAGACCCTCTAAAACGACATTAGAACTTTTGGAGCCCAGTTGTCAAAGTCCACTGGGAACACATCTGAAGTCAGAGTTGAGATTCTTCATCTTGCTGCTGTGTGGGAGAGTACACAGAGCAACTGAGGAACGCCCAGTAGAGGAAGGTGGGAGCCACCTACTCTAGATGTTGGGCTTATGCTGAATGATTCTGCGAAGGAGTTGTCATGGCTTGAATTACGGCACCCCCTGCCACACACACACACACACACACACACACAAAGATGTGTTGAAATCCTTACCCCAGCACCTCAGAATGTAACCTTATTTGCAGAATTTGACCTTATCAGGTCTTCACAGAGGTAATCAAGTTAAAATTAGGTCTTTAGGGTAGACGCTAATCCAATATGACTGGTATTCTTATGAAAGGTGGGAACTTTGGACACAGAGACAAACATGCATAGAGGGAAGATGATGTGAGGACACACAGGAGAAGACAGCCACGTGACTGGAGTGAAGCATCTCCAGGCCAAGGAATGTCAAGGATTGCCCACAAACGTTGGAAGCCAGAGAGGTAAGGACGGAGTTTTTCCCAGAGCCATCTGAGGGAGCGGGGCCCTGCTGACACCTGGATTTTAGGCCTCCAGCCTGCAGAACTACAAGACAGTACATTTCTGTTGTTTTAAGACACCCGGTTTTGGTATCTGGTCACAGCAGCCCCTGGAAATGAACACAGGGGTGCAGGGAGCTGAGCTCGGTTCTGGGTTGGTTGTCATCAGTTCAGCAAACTGGTGTCTCAGTGAGCTTTGTCCAGAGGATGGAAGGAAAAAGGGGGCTCTGGGAATATTAATTGTAAGAATGCACTGATGGCTTAAAAGAAAAAATTGTTGGTCAATTTGCAGCTGCCTCATGGCTTTGTATGGGTTTTATTAGAAATGTTGTTGTTCTGTTAGGAACATCCTGATCTGACCATCAATAGGGTTGATTGTCAGTCTCTCAGATTTTATCTGAAGAGTCATACATTAATTTTTTTTTTTTTTTTTTTGAAACAGGGCCTGGCTATGTCACCCAAGCAGGAATGCAGTGGCACAATTTCAGCTCACTGCAACCTCTGCCTCTCAGTCTTAAGCCATTCTCTCACCTCAGTCTCCTGAGTAGCTGGGACTACAGGTACACACCACCACACCTGGCTAATTTTTGTATTTTTTGTAGAGACAGTGTCTCACTTCTTTGCCCAGGCTAGTCTCGAACTCCTGAGCTCAAACGATTTGCCCGCCTTGGCCTACCAAAGTACTGGGATTACACGAGTGAGCCACTGTGCCTGCTCTAATTTTAATTAATTAGTTCTTATTTATTTTTTAAGTAGCAATATACAGTAATAAACAAGGCAAAAAACTTTACCTTTGGTTCAAGTTTATTTATTTAAAATAACCTATATTAAACTAGATAAATTACATTTTCCTTCTGACTCAGAAATACATTTGTTTTTAACTATGAATACCCCTGGAAGAATCAAAAGACTCTTTTTGTTCTTTATATTTTAATGAGAAGCAATTTCATTAAGACATTTCTGTCTAAAACTTAGCTGGCGACATTGATGGGGAGGACTGCAGATCTCCGTACGGCCATCTGTTAAGGTTGGAGATCTCTTGAAGGCAATGGTCACCTAGGACAATGGCTAGGTGAAGGAGATTGGCAAGATAATTATGCAAGGGTACAGGCCAAAGACTCAAGTCATCTGCTTCTAAAGCTTGCCTAGAACTGGCCTTGCCATGAGGAAAGGGTGAGTAAATCCTGACCCACTGGCTTCCTTCTGTGCACAACTCATGGCGGCTTGTTTACATTCTCACGCTAGAACCAAGAGTTCCATTATTGACATGCACTGTGGACAGGCAGGTTTTGAAGGCCTGCCTATAAATCCATCTGACAGTTGTAACCTTTTTTTACGTGACCTGCCGTGGTCTGAATAATGCATTCCCCCCAAATTCAAATATTAAAACCTAACCCCAAAGCAAATAGTATTGAGAAATGAGGCTTTCTGGAGGTGATTAGAATGGGATGGGTGACCTTATACCAAAGAGGCCTGAGAGAGCTTGTTCACCTCTCTGCCACAGGAGCATGCAACAGGAAGTTTCCATCTTTGAATCAGAGATTAAGCCCTCACCAGGCACCAAATCTGTTGGCGTTTTGAACACAACCTCCAGAATTGTGAGCGATAGATTTCTATTGTTTACACATTACCTGGTCTAAAGTATTTTATTACAGCAGCTCCAATGAACTGAGACAGCAACAAACCTTCCCATTTACAACTGTCCTTGGAGTACAGCCCATTCATTAAGCGTAGCTCCACATGCAAGTTCTGTCTGAAGAAGACAAGCTGCAAGCGGACTCTGATGGGGAGCAAACACTGAGAGAGGCAGAAATTATATTCGCTTTTTCTATTTTTTTCTTAATTTTTCTTATAACCTCTTGATCTCATTAGTGCTAAATCAAGTTTAACCTATAGCTGCCTCCTTACATATTTTAAATGTGGCCTAAAAGCTTCTGTGTTACATTGTAAACTATAGCCTAAACCGAATTGTCAACAGACAGTAATCTACTCTTGCGCCAATCACTGAATTTTGGCCAGTCAAATGTGGTCCAGCTGTTCAAACCATGTTCAAATAAGCCAAACACTGAGCCAAAACCAATCTGGCTGTTTCTGTTCCTCACTTCCACTTTCTGTATGTCACGTCCCTTTTTTCTGTCCATGAATCCTCTTCCACCACGAGGCTGCCCTAGAGTCTGTGCGCCTACTCTGGCTCAGGAGGCTCCCCGATTCGCAAATCATTCTTTGCTCAGTTAAACTCTCTTACGTATAACTTGGCTGACATTTTTCTTTTAATGTTAGTAACATCCTTGAGACTTGGATGCAGTCAACCACAGGTAAGTTAGATGTGGAACAAATCATATTTCTTTTCAGTTCTCATGTGTCCTAACCCTCATATTATATTTCTCATTTTTTTCATTTCAAAAGGACTCCAGTTATTGATTTTTTCATTTTTAAAGGTATTAGACGTATACTTTATAAAGGTATTATACATAAATATACATATACTTTAAAGATATTGCACGTATATACATATATGTCACCATTTGACGAAAGCACCCCAGTGTATATTCAACACAATTGTTAGAGAGAAGTTCTAGTAACCCCTCATGTTATCTTGTAGTCAACCCCTTCCCTAGCTTCTGGCAATCACTGAATTGTTTTCTGTTCCTATAATTTTGCATTTTCCAGAATGTCACATAAATTGAATCGTGTAGCCTTTTGAGTCTGGCTTCTTTCACTTAGGCTAATGCATTTGAGGCTAATCCATGTTTTTGCAGGCTTCTGTAGTGTTAACAAGGTCATTGCTGAATAGTGTTTCATCATATGAAGGCAGAGGTTTGTTCACCCACTCCCCAGGTGAAGGTCCTAGTTTTTGGTAATTATGAATAAAACCACTACAAATATGCATGTGTAAGTTTTTGTGTGAACATGAGTTTTCATTTTATTTATTTGTTTTTAATGTGAAATATGCTTAGGTCAATTAAAAGCAGCAGAGAATCTCTAACTTATTGAAGACTCTGTAACAGCTTATTTACGAAAATGAGAAATAGGTACCTAGTTGATAAACCCCTTGGGGGAAACAGGGAAACAGGAGAACCTAATTAATTTAGGCCTGCATTTCTTAGTTGCCAACTGAACCTGCCAGCATTTATTTTGGCAAAAATGTTTTTGGAACTAGATTCTTGAATTAAAGCAATGGGAGGTGTTAGGCCAAGTGAAGGGAGCTCCTAGAACAGATGTCTTGTGTAAAGTAGGCAACCAAATGGTTTGGTAAAATACGTCTTTTTCAACTAATCTTCATCACTGCCTGTTGCCGGTATGAGGTCAACTTAGATAAATAAGAAACAACACTTCCTATCTATTAGTATCTCTTGCCATGTAATTCATAAATGCTAGAAGTTGATTGGTTTTGATAAACGATAAGTGTGTATCCCAAGAAGACAAGTGTGAAATGGTCCTAACCAGTTGGTACAGGGAATGCTGTTTAATGATGTTACATGTCACAGCAGCTAGGTTTCTATCTAATGGGGCTCCTTGTAAAGTCTAACAGCCTTATACAGTGATTCGATGCCCAGAGTAAGAAAACTCAGTGAACAAGATCCCTACAGAGCAACATATACAAAATGTGTTTTTGAGACTTTCTTTTATTTTCTTCTCTCCATTTTCTTGGGTTTTCATGCACCCTTCCTCAGCTTTTTTACATAGACTGATTTCTACAAAGGCATTTGCAAGCCGTTGAAAGCAGAAAAAAGCATTACTGATATTTCTTTGGAGATCAAAGACGGAGGAAATGTTCCTTCTGATTCATGTAGATTAAATCTTAGTCTTCTGTTTTTGTATCAGCTGTATTACATAGATTTGAGAAACTGTCTCAAGTTCCAATGCCTTTTTAATTTGAAGCACCATTGTTGTGATTACAAATTTGCTGGGTTCCAACACCATAATTTTGCTTCCTTTATCAGTGAGTGTTTTGTTCGTAAGAAAATGTGTTTGCAATTAATGGAATCTTGTGCCTTTAAGTTGCTTTGGCCACAGGCCTGTAATTTGCTTGCTTTGCTTTACCTCCAGGCTTTTGTTTGTCCTTTCTGTTTGCCTCTAAGGAAGCTGAGATGGATGCAAGTTGTCTTGCCGTCCCAGGATCTTTTTGAACATCTGTGTAGTCATCTGATCATCCATTTCCTCCTCCCACTCACAAAACCCCACAGAGACAGAACTTGCCCAGGTTTGCACATATGGTTGATGTTCACAGCTTGAAAGTGTCCAAGCTATTTAAGTTTGATTTTCATTTTAATGAAAGCTCATAGTTTTGCCCAGAGATGAAAGCAAGGTGTTAGAAATCCCCAGATTTCCAGGTCATTAGATCACTTAAACAGTTCAACCACAGCAGCTTCATTTTCAGTAGAGCAGTGTTTTAATGAGCACAATTCAAAAATATCCACTTTAAAATTTTAGAGGGTCCGAAATGTACTTTAAGCGTCTGGTTTTGAGAGTTCCTTTGAACTTCGAAAATTCCATTTTCGTGGATTATATGGTTACCAAATAGTTTCTAAAAACAATCAGAAAAGCATTTTATGGAAACATCCAATTAGAGAAGAAGTTTTTAATATTCAGTGCCTACAGCTGAAGGCAGAATTCTTAAGCCGGGATGCTGACCACTGAAATTGTGACTAATCTTTTGAGCTCTACCTGGCTTGTTGTGGTAATATCTGGAGGGGGATTTGGGAATTGTAAAAAGATAAAAGGATTTTGAGGATGATTGAACTCATACTTTTCATATCTTCAGGGCCTATCTAGCATACACCCTGGTCCATAAAAGGTTTCCAGTAAATTTATCTGAAACAGAATTAAACTTGGAAATGAGAATAATAGTTCATGATATAGTTAACTGGAACACGATTATGCACGAACCAGACATAATACATAATAACGTTCAAATATGAACTTCTAAACTTTTGATCTGTCCTCAATAAAAATTGATGATGTCCTCAACCCAGTGGGGCTGGGGAATTCTCCTGTTTCATCTTACGTGATTCATGTTCTGATTCTCTTTGGAGAGTCCTGCTCCAGATTCCTCTTATGTTACTCTGTGTTGAAACTGACTGATATACATACATAGAGATTAAAAATAACTATTCTTTTAGACTGTTTAAAAAAATTCGGAAGCCTTAGTTTGTACTTATGTCCCTCCCCCCCAAAAAAACCCCTAGAAGTTCACCATAAATACAGAGTTTTTATCAGTTGCTTTCCAAATGGTTTATTCTCCATTCAGCATTCTGCAAAAACACCCACTGCTGTGATTTATCACCCTGGCAATAGCATCCTTGATTTGATGGTATTGCAGTTCTTCCCTGTTTTTCTGGCTCTCTTGCTCAAAGGCATCATTGATTCACCCACTTAGCAGTGATGGGAACAGTGGTTTTAATTTTTATTTTCTTGGGAAGAATAACTTGAACTTTGAGATCAAGTGGAAAACATTTTCTCTGGGGCAGGAAGCCATTTTATGACAATGCCCGTGCATCACTACAGCATCATCTCTGGGTGAGGACACTTAACATTTTTCCTAATTTCACGCCTACCGTTAAACAAGCAACATCGTATCCCCAGACATGGCTACTGTATTCTTCTCTAAATACATAGAAGAGAATCTCAACAGAAGAGACTGTGACAGCCTTGGGAAGGGCGGTATTTATAGTTACTTTTTTTTTCTTCTGCCTTTGTTTTAATAGGATCAAGCACAGAAATTCAAAAGTCACACAAATGATGAAGATGAGATATAGTAAGAACTTTTTATTTTATTTTTTAAGTGTAAAGAACACTGAACATAATGGTTAATTTGCCAACACATTCTTTCTCTGCATTTCTTCTTGTGGACTGATGTTCTGATAGGTTGATGTAGAGGTCTTGAATCCCAACATAATCCCCAGAGTTTTGGCTCCTTCTCTGTAGAGCAATGCTTCAAGCGTGCCCATGTTTTCCTGTACAATAACTTCCCCATTCCACCCACACCACATATGCAGCTGGGAACATCTCCACATGCTTTAAGGGACATCCCCTGCTTCTTCCTTAATCCTGTGGGTCCTTACTGGGTTCCACACCCTCTTACAGCTGTAAAAGCCGTCAGACATGGAGTTGCGTTTCCTTACAGGGGAGCTGTGTCCAAACTCAGTGAGCCCAAAGTGAGAAACACATACCCATTTTTCAATCAGAAGGTATTAAGCCAACAGTTCCACATTTAGCCCCATAAGTAGAGCTTCTGTGAAAGATAGTGACAGAATTTACAATAGGGAAAATATGGAAACAGTTGGCGTCATTGGTGCTAGGGAAAGGAAATCCTTTCACTTAGGAAAGAGGGCTATTTCATGCCCTGTCATGCTTTTAGACTTTGAATTCAGGGGGCTTGAAATGGAATCAGAAACTTAGTGTTTTGGTGAGGGCAAGAGGCCAGATGGAATTCAAGAATTTCAGCATTTTTTCGTAGTTCTTTTAATAACTTATTTGATCTTAAGCAACTTCCTCTGAGATTCAACTTTCCCAGAATCATAACTGGGGGTACTTATTAGAAACACAAATTACTTTGTTAGAGAACTTGGAAACATGTCGTATGGCTTTTAGACATTTTCTGACTTGCTGATTTGGTTTGGGCTGGTTTTCCTCTGCATTAGGTCTATTCATCTCCACGGCATTGCACCATCTTTTCTCCCAGAGCCATCTCAACCTTTCCATCTACACCTCCTTTCTCCTGTGCTGTCTTTTCTGCAGCAATGAACCAAGTTTTAAGGACTCTCAAGGCATATCATATAGTCACATTTTTCCTTCCCTTGACAAGGTGAGAGTGTTAGCAAATAGGCACTCATTCATGAAATTGATTTTTAAGTAATAATGCTGTGAACTTACTAGCTAAAATGTCCCAGATCATCAGAGCTCTCACAAGAACTCTTAATTTGATTTGAGTTTGTTGTGATTGATACTATGCTCATCTATGTGTCTTTATTAGTGCCAAATACAGTGAAGAAGAAACTGTGTCCCTTTTTTTTCTCAGGCCACACTTTTCTGGGGATAAAATGAGGACAACAAGAAGCATCACTAATAAGTGTTTTTCTCCAGCTCCTCCTTCACCTGCCCTGCCATTGCCCCTCTTTAAATTCCTCCAGACAAGTTAAGTTAGTTCCTAGATGATGGATCATACGGTGCTCTGAGCACAATTCTTCTTAGTTGCCCTGTGGCATAATGATTATCTGTCACTGCAGGATTTGCTTGTCATTCTTGGTGCTGTTGCTGACTGCAGATGCTGCAGAAGCAGCTCCCTGATGCCTTCAGTGAGGCTCATTGTGTCCATTGTCAGGACCGCTGTGTCTGGTGAGGGCTTCCATTCCTAACTGCTTGTACCAATGCTCTTGGATCTTGAGTTCTCAATGCCCTCAATGCTTTAAATCATATTCCTGTATTTTATACTTTCCCCCATGCAACTATGGGTGAAGATCTATCAGGTAGTTTGCAAAACAGAAGATCCACTGTGCTCAAATGGTCCTTCCTTTCCAATGGTAGGCCACTCTGCTGCCACCAAACATATGCACCCTAACTCTCTGTCAACAGGATGATTGTTCCATTCTCCCACGAATCACAGGAAGCTCCTTGGTTCATCTTCTGAAGATCCTGCCCTACCGTGTCTCTTGTCGTTCCAGATGCAAAGGTGAACTTAGGTTAATCTGCAAATCCTATGGCAGAAACTTCATTCAAGTAATAGCATTCATTTCACCTGTCTTTTTAATATGGAAGTCTGGGGTCTATCTCTGCATCCACGGCCTTGCTAGGGTGATCTTCTGCTTGCTTATGGTCTACTTGGTCACGTGGCAGAGTACTCTGGACACTGAGAAGTTGCTTAGTGATTTCTACCCACCACCTGAGGGTTTTTAATGTGCACCTAGAATGAATACCCCCTGGGCAAGGCATGGAGGTACTTCTGAGTTGGCTAAGGTTTTAGTGAGTAAGAAGAAAGTATAGTTTTGAAAGAAAGAGGTCTTGTAATGAAGAATATAGCAGTCCATAAAGAAGGTAAGTGTTGTGGGACATTTACAAGTTCTGTGCATTAGTCTTTTAGAGCTGCTGTGGCAAAGTGCCACCCCCTCCCTCTGAAGGCCTTAGGGAAGTGTCTGTCCCAGGCCTCTCTCCCAGCTTCTGGTAGGTCCTTGGCTGGTGGCTGCATAACTCTGATCTTGGCACGGTGTTCTCCCTGCCATGTGTGTCTGTCTGTTCCCCTGGTGCTCTTTCATAAGGACACCAGTCATATTGGACTGGGCCCGCCCTATTACAGGATGACTTCATCTTAACTGAAATAGTGTCATCTGAAATGACCCTATTTTCAAATAAAATCACATTCTGGGATACTGTGGGTTTGGACTTCAATGTATGAATCTCGGGGTGGCACAATTCAATCCATAACCCGCCTCTTTCTACTCTATTCCTGGATGTGGAGCCTGTTTAGACTGAAAGTCAAACCAGGATAAAACTGTTGTCTCTGTTTGCTTGACAAAGGCGTGACGCAGATGTGCTGTTCAGACACAAGATTCAGACTCTTAATTTCTGACATTTTTCCCCCAGACAAATACAGTTCCAGAACAGAAGACAGATCTCTAAAATACATTTGTCATGCAACCAATGGACTACTTAAAAGCAACAATCCCGCAGAGGTAACTAAAAATGAGAAATCAGCCACATAAACCAAAAACACCCAATTTCTAAAAACAAGAGTTTTGCTTGCATTACTAACATTTGTGAATCAAATTACATTAGGTCAGACACTTCTAATTAAGAACTGCAAAATATGAGAAGGATTTTTGTGCTTGGATCAGGACCTATTTTGGCCATAATTATAATTTAGAACACAGGATGTTACAGAGCTCTGTGTTCTACTGCTTTGAAAAGAACAAATCTCCCATGAGCAATTAGTTCCTTTAAGTCACTTCTAATTTGATGATCAGACTTTAAATGGAACAACCCTTTCTGGTATTGGCCACATTAAGGCAAGGACTCAGGAGATGAAGGAACCTACAGACTTAATTTTTCAACTTGCTACATTTACATTCAAGGAGAAAAACCTGTTTTGAAAAGTGATTTTGAGGGAACATTTTAAAAAATATGCTCGCTTTCTTTCTTTCTTTCTTTCTTTCTTTCTTTCTTTTTCAGATGGAGTTTCACTTTTGTTGCTCTGGCTGGAGTGCAATAGCACGATCTCAGCTCGCTGCAACCTCCGCCTCCCAGGTTCAAGCGATTCTCCTGCCTCAGCCTTCTGAGTAGCTGGGATTACAGGCACCTGACATAATGTCCATCTAATTTTTTTGTATTTTTAGTAGAGACAGGGTTTCACCATATTGGCCAGGCTCGTCTCAAACTCCTGACCTCAGGCGATCCACCTGCCTCGGCCTCCCAAAGTGCTGGGATACAGTTGTGAGCCACCACACCTGGCCAAAATATGCTCTTTTTCTACCAACATACCTGGCTATGTATTCAAAAGTGGGACTTTTCTTGTTTTTACTTTGTGCCATGCCCTGCAGCTTGGAGACAGAGGAAGGCATATTTGGGGACTGAATTTGGTGTGGGAGAGACTGGGCCAGGACTTCCGGTCCTGTAATATGGTTTCTGCACTCAGGGCATGTGCTGTCTCGCTGTCTGTTCCCCTATTTGTGCAGCCACATACAATAAATATTGCCATCAGGGGATATAGTGACCAAACTTCTACTTTATAGGAGGGGTGTGTGTGGGGACTTCAACATGACACTGGTTCATCTGAGTAAGTCTTTCACATTAATTAAATCGCCAGTGGATAGAGGTTGTAACTTTGACTGTGGTGTCTTTAGCAATTTCAATGGCAGATAATGGTTTCCTGTTTGATGACAAAGGTTTGGTGTATTAGCCTATTCTCACACTGCTATAAAGAACTACCTGAGACTGGGTAATGTATGAAGAAAAGAGGTTTAATTGACTCACAGTTAATTGGTTTAATTGGCTTAACAGGAAGCATGACTGGGAGGCCTCAGGAAACTTACAATCATGGCAGAAAGAGAATGGGAAGCAAACACATCTTACTATGGCAGAACAGGAGAGGAAGCATGAAGGGGGAGGTGCCACACACTTTTAAATGACCAGATCTTGTGAGAACTCACTCACTGCCATGAGAACAGCAAGGGGGAAGTTTGCTCCCATGATTCAATCACCTCCCACCAGGCCACTCCTCCGACATATGGGGATTACAATTTGAGATGAGATTTGGGTAGGGGCACAGAGCCAAACCATTTCATTTGGTTATGCTAGTATTTACTGCTTTTCTTTCTCATACAACTAAAAGCGTCCTTTGAGAATTGTATTTGAGATATATCTACTTCTTATTTGTAGCACTGTCTAAAATCAGAATGCTTTTGTTTGGGATTTACTGCTGTTAAACTCTCCTTTAACCTGAGATGGGAAAATGACACCATGAATTTAAAAAAATCATGAATAGATTGTGGAATAGGGAGAGAGATGGGAGAGAGATAAGCAGACATTTTTGTTTTCTCATTTTCCCTCCTCCTGAACTCCAGTCCATCAACAAATTCTGTCTTTCTACATCTGAAATATGTCTGAAATCCACCCACTTCTCCAGAACTACGTCTCTCCAGTTTAAACCACCAATGGCTCTACCAGGGTGACTGCATTTCTACCTACAGCTCTAGCATTGGTACATTGCATCCTTCAAACCTAGTCTCCATCTGGAAACCAGGGCACTGTTGCATGAATCTATCACCATCCCACTTACTCTTTGAAAATCCAGTCTACTTAGCCTAGAAAGTGCTTTGTGAGCTATGCCTTGTGAACCACACCGAGCTCATCTATCTCCATGCTCCCCCCATCCCTCAATCCCACATACGCTGGGCAATTGCTCTCCTTCCAGGGTCTGCAAACATGCTGAGAAGGTCTCTGTCTCGAGGTCTTCCCGCATACCACTCCTGCTTGGAGCACCAGGCTTCTGTCACCCGCTCCCTGCCAGTGCACACTCACACTCGTGCACACTCACACATGCAACTCTCACATACAGATGCATACTCACATACACTGGCACACACAGATACACATTCATGTACATACACGCACACAGCTGACTCCTTCCTATCATTCAGGTCGTAGCCTCCGTGTCTGGCTGCTGTGTCTGGGTATGTTTTCCCTTCTGTTATTCTCTACCACTGCATCTTGTTCCTTTATTTCACATCGGCTCTGCAGTTCTGCTGCTGGGTATTTCTTGTTTACTGACCTCTCTCTATTTTGTCCATGAGATAGGCATCACATCAGTTTTTAAGAAAAATCCAGACATACGTTGTTCTTAGCACATGTTTGACAAATAATAGGCATTAATATTTGTGGAATGGATAAATGAATAAGAAATAGAGAAAGAGGAGAAAAGAGAATGGGAAGAAAATGAGAATAAATGGGCCTCCCTCTCCTAAAAATGTGAATGCTGGAAAAAGCTTTTGAATTTCGAAAGAAGGAATGAATAGACAATGGTATAGGTAAATGGTTATTATGCAGGACTATCTACTTGGTTCATTGTGTGCCATTTGTCTGGGAAATTTCCTGTTCAACACGTGTGTTTTGAACAGAACTTCTACAGGTAGAATTACACCACTATAAAAGTGCTTAGCCTTTAATTGAGAAAACAATGAACTCAGAAATTAATTATTCTATGGGAATCTCTGGTATATTTCATATCTCGGATAAGGTATCACATCTATATAGGTCCTCCTCACTTTCAAGATGTCTACTCTTTCCCATACCACTAAATGAATCTTATTTCTCACCGTGGTCCCACCTAACTTCATTCACTTATTCAGCATGCATTTTTGAGTACCTACTATGTTCCAATACTCCCCAGACTTGGCAATAATTTCCATCTCACTTCCTTTGTTTATTATTCCTAATTTAAGGATCCGACTTTACATTGAACAAGCCTTTCTGGCTTTTTCAGACTGGAAAATCACATCTGATTCTTTCTCCTACCTACCATTCAAAATCTAGCTCAATCCTCCTTTCTTCCTAAAGTCACTTTGGCTTTAACTTCATTCTTCCATCTCTAAAAACTCGTGTTGCACTTATGAGGTTTTATTCTACCATCTATGGTTTTTCAATTTTTATTTTTTTAACATGTGGTAGTTTGCCCTTTACCAACAGACAAAAGTATTTGGGGGCTGGGAATATATACCTTTCCTGTGTACATCATTTTGCATAAGTTTCAGGCACACAGTAGGTGCTCACTAATGATCCATTCATAGGTTATTTATTTAATTATTTTTGATATGGAGTTTCGCTCTCATCACCCAGGCTGGAGTGCAGTGGTGCGATCTCGGCTCACTGCAACCTCTGTTTCCTGTGTTCAAGCAATTCTCCTGCCTCAGCCTCCTGAGTAGCTGAGATTACAGGTGCCCACCATGCCCAGCTAATATTTGTGTTTTTAGTAGAGATGGGGTTTCACCATGTTGGCCAGGCCAGTCTCGAACCCCTGACCTCAGGTGATCCGTCTGCCTCGGCCTCCCAAAGTGTTGGGATTACAGGTGTGAGCCACCGTGCCCAGCCCCGTTCATAGGTTTATTAGTTGACATAATTGCTGCTGTGAGCACATAGGAACCACAGCAAGTAAGCCCTGCTTACACACGTAAGGCATACACTACACAACCATCTCAAGGACTTGGGAGTCAAATGCAGCAGGTGGGGTTGCTTGCTGTGGTTGTGAAGGAGCAGAGCCAAGTTACTATCCGTAAGTGCATAAGCCAAAGGAATTGATCTATAATGAAAGCAGAGACAAAAGAAAGTATCCCTCAAGTCAATGCTGAGACATCCAAATACTCTCCAGGGAGGAGGAAGCTTCAGTACAATAAATTGACATTATGGTTCCATCAGCAGAGATAGTCCTGTGGCTGGCGAGAGGGCCTGAAGCACCTTGCACTGGGAGATTCATTTTCATATCATCTCACTCCTGTGTTCTGCTTCCACACGCACCATGAAACCCTCTAATAACTTGACTTCCCATATGCTTGCCTCTCCTTATATCACCATAAGCAGGCATTTGGTCTCTGCAACTTGATTAAGGCAAGTGATGCCTCTGAGGGGTGACAGAGCTACTTCCAGTGTACTCAATAAAATCAAGTTTCTTAACTTGCCAGCTTGAGACCAGACCTTGGGGTGTAGTGAATTCATCAAGGTAGATGTAACCTTGTGGGAACCTTCTGTGCAGTCAGCCATACTATTTGAAATTTTGAAAAATCTCTCTGTATAGTAATTTTCATCTGCATCTTGCTACATTTTTTTTTTCTGAATAGAGGAAGAAGCTCTTACACCTTTGAACCCTCTGCTTCTCTCTGTCCTGGCAGCAATGAAGAAATCTTAGTGTAGATACCTTCATTTCTAAAGAAAGGGCAGGTGGGGCCAGATTCTCCTCCTTGGGTTACTGTCTCCTGCTTTGTTATTTGAGGTCAGCCCTTCCTGATGTGCAAATTTTTCTCAACTAGGAAAGTGGGAGAAAGCAAACTCTCAATCTGTGATGCTTTTAGAATCCTGTGTAGAATTCCAAGAAGTCAACTTACATGTATATACAATTCTGTTGCCTGTTCTTAAAATTCAGAAATAATTCTAGAAATCATTTAGACTAATTTTCCTGTGACAAAGTTAATAGCACACACATTGGGAAAGTGGAATGGCGTTGACAGATGAATTGCAGTCAGCATTAGCAAAATAGATCGTGCCGCTTGTCGATTCTTGACTAATTATTTGCACTTCCACTAATGCTGCCACCCAAACTAATCTGGCATAGTGAGTGGCCTCAAACAGCAGGGGCTCCAACAAAAATATATGTGAGAGTGATTATGCTCTTTTGGAAGAAAACTAAAGTGACAATGACAGTCATGTACTTCTTTAATTTTTTTTTTTTTTTTTTTTGAGAAAAGGTCTTGGCCCGGGCTGGAGCACAGTGGTACAATCATGGCTAACAGCAGCCTTGACCTCCTGGACTTGAGCTATCCTCCCACCTCAGTCTCCTGAGCAGCTGGGACTACAGGCATTGCACCACTATGTAGCACATACCTGCTGTCCTGGCTACTCAGGATTTAAAAACTTTCCTATAGAGGTGAGATTTCGCCATGTTGCCTAGTCTGGTCTTCAATTCCTGGCCTCAAGCAATACTTCCACCTCGGCTTCCAAAGTGCTGAGATTACAGGCATGAGCCACCATGCCTGACCCTCTTTAATTAGGTACAGAGTTTTTGAGAAAAGTATATCTTTTACCACTACAGATGCTCTTTAACTTTATTCTCTATTTAGAGAAGAAATTTTAAAAAGGTCAGTGATGTTCCCTTTCCTTATTGAATTAGAAATTAGTATTTACAGCCATGTAGTCTGTCTTATGTCTCTATAAAGGAATACCTGAGGCTGGGTAATTTACAAAGAAGAGAGGTTTATTTGGCTCACGGTTTTGCAGGCTGCACAAGAAGCATGGTGCCAGTATCTGCTTCTGATGAGGGCTTCAGGGAGCTTCCATTCACGGCAGAAGGTGAAGAGGGAGCACGTAGGTCACATGCCAAGAGAGAGAGTAAGAGAGAAGGGAAGGAGGTGCCAGGCAGGCTCTTTGTAAACAATCAGATCATGCCTGAACTATAGACAGAGAACACACTCATTAACATAGGGATAGCATCAAGCCATTCATGAGGGATCCAGTCCCCGACCCAAACACCTCCTACTAGGCACCACTTCCAACTTTGGGAATCCAATTTTAGCATCAGATTTGGAGGAGACAAACATCTAAACTACAGCAACAGTTCTTCCTTCAAACACAAACAGAATTATTGCCTCCTTAGAAAATTGGTGAGAAAGTTTTGTGGAGAAAAAGGGTGTCCTGGATGCCTCCATGTCTGTGGGGCCTGAAATTTGGACAGATCAGTGATTCTGAAGCAATTGCTCTGTCAACATTTGGCTCTCTCACATCTGAGTCTCTGTGAGGTGGTAACATGGGTGAGAGAGAGTCATCATGTCCTATTGTATAGTATTATTCCAAGGCCTTATCAATAATCTTCAAGACTATTAGAGGTACTAAATGTTAGACTAAAATTAATCTAAAAATACTTACATTTAAAAAAGATATATAGAATATAAGGGTGAAGAAGCATGTG
>NW_012105864.1:1026331-1027871 GCF_000951045.1 Mandrillus leucophaeus
AAAAAAAAAAACTTTGAGTAGCTCCCATGACAAGGTCAAGGGAGCAATTAGAAAGCTAAATGTTGGAAGGGCTTTCGATGGATATGGGGTTTTGCAACAGAAGGGCTGTCCTCTATGGTGAGGCATGATGCTGCTTTCTCCAGAGGTCAGAGATTTGGATTTTTCCACCACACTGTAGAAGCTTTAGGTAAACAGACTTGTTCTGAAAGAACACGATGAGCATGAAAAATGTTTCTATGAAGATATTACCAAAGCTTGAGAAAGAAATAGAAAAGATCTAGTATTTCTTATATTCTCAAAAAGCAGGTAAAGGAAGGCCTAATGTTAACTCTTACCCCTGAGCAAACTCAGGCATGTACAGGTTGCATGAGGTTCCTGCTCTGGAAAAAGGAAAAAAAAAAAAAAGAGGAGTTTGAGGTGAAGTGAAGAAAATTGAGCAAGGTCACATGGGCCAGCTTGTGGTTGAAAGTGGTGGGGTGGGGAAGGGTGTCCTTTAAAATAATCATGCCCAGACTTGATCTGTCCCAGTGCTGGCCTCGAAGAAGATCTGATCCTGGCATGGGATATGACAGCTGGTACTCCAGGCTCTTGGGAAGGGTATCAATTAGTGTTAGTTGAGGATGTGTGTGTGGCATGGGGAAGGGACAGATCCCATGCAATTTGGAAGGATCCCTGCTTATAGCTGAGTTGAGGACCCAGGGGCTAAGCAGGGGCTCAGGGATGTAGTCAAGCTGACTGGAGTTTTGGATGGGTCTCCCTAAGAATTTAGGCAGAGCTCTTGTTAGATAGACTGGGACAGAAGAGCAAGAGCAACCTGATGGTCAAGGTGCGATGGCCAGATGGACAATCTGGGTTTTCCCTGGCCTTCCTGGATGCTGGATTTACTAGCAGTGAGTAGTTTCAGTTGGCACCAGCTGGTAAATAAAAGCCTACTGATCTCTGGCTCACTTTGGTCAAGATTGATTTAGGAACTAGATGATTAGATGGGTTAAACCAGCACAGTGGTCAGAGGTGGTAAGAATAAATATTGATTCCAACAGATTTTTTTCTACTCTTATGTAGAAACCAAATATCAAAACCAAACGTCAGACACCTATGTTAGCACAAGTGAAGACAAAGTTGATTTGTTTATTTGAGCTCAAAGACTGCTCTGCAGAATTTATCTTTACAAAGGCAGGCTGGCCATCAGGTTCTGAAGTATTCAGGAAGGTCTGTGCAAAGCAGAGACCTGGATTTGAACTAAGTCTCTGTATTTGATGCTTTCATTGTAACAGAGTTCAATGGATAGTGTGCTTTCTGTGAAACATTTTCCTCCAAACAGAAACATGAAGCTTGATAATTGTCCTCCATCACTTGACTTGGCTCTGAATAAAATTAAGGGTGTGCAACTCACATGCTATCTGCAAACACTCTACCCTCTGAGATCCAAAGAAAATAGACTTGTCTTCACACCACAAGTCCTAAAACATCAGTGTCCTTGAAATATCTCTGAAGGTTTTTTTATTCTTTCTTTCTCTCCTTTCTCTTTTTCTTTCTTCTT
>NW_012105864.1:1028261-1033972 GCF_000951045.1 Mandrillus leucophaeus
TCAGAGGAACATCAGAAGAGGGAAGAGGTTGTTTTCTGTGATCTCTGCTGCTCTGGGCTTTACTTGACTGAACTATTTCAATCTTTGAATGGTCTTGCCAAGTTTACGGGTTCTTTTTCTTCTGCCTTATGCACATACAGCCCCATTCTATGTCTCCAAAATGCAACAAATACAAAATTGTAAATGCAGCACAATTTTAATGACATTTTATAGCAATGGGGTAATCACTTATAATACTGTTTCTAGGTAGTTGAAAAGGGAACATTAACCCTCCTCTTGGAAGTCATCATGCATTTTGTCACTGAGAATTTCTCCCTGGCTGATTTCTCTAGCGTCTAACCTCTGATTACGCTCCTCAGTTTCCACTTGTCTTTTTTCTCATTTTCCGCACTCCTCCTTTCACCACCAAATTCCTGTCAATTCTTTATTCACAGCAGATTAGATTTCTCTTTGCTTTGCTGATTTCTTCTAGACCATTGCTTTTCAAGTTGCAGGTAGTAACCAATTAGTGGATTGAGAAGTTTGTTCCATGATGCCTTAGTCCCTTTGGGCTGCTATAAAAAAGTGCTAAAGTGGGTGGCTTATTAACAACAGAAATTTGTGTCTCATTGTACAGGAGCCTGGAAAGTTCAATATCCAAGGTGCTGGCAGATTCCATGTCTCGCAAGGGTCTGCTTCCTTCATAGACTGAACTCTTCTTGCTGTGTGCTCACATGGCGGAAGGGGTTAGGGAGTTTCCTTCCCCCACCCCCTTGTTTTCTCTCTCTCTCTCTCTCTGTCTCTCTCAGGTCCCTTTTTAAAGGGCAGTAGTCCAGTCATAAGGGTTCTACCTTCATAACCTAATTATCTCCCAAGGATTCTACTTCCAAACATCATCCCATTGGGGATTTAGGCTTCAACATATGAATTTCAGGGCAACACAAATATTCAGTGTATTGCATGTGGGTAGAAACAAGCATTGAAAAAAAAAAAAGAATCAAATAGAGAATATTCAAGTGTGTTGCTCATTGTAAGGTGAAATTTTGTGGTAGATTCCATTATGTTGTAAAACATGTTACTTTCTGTAGATAATAGTCAAAATACTTTGAACTCCACCGTTGCAGGCTGTGGAACACAGACCATCTTTCCATCCATATGTGCCCTATAAGGTACTTTCCAAAACAAAAGACAGTTCTCCACTACAAAGGTACTCAAATATAAAATCTGCTACTCATGGAAAATTGTGCTGTCCCATCACTGCTGTTGAAACAAGTGTGGCCCCAAAGGCTTTAAAAGCTGCCCCCAGTGAGAAATGTCAAAAATCTTCACACAGCAGAAGCAAAGCCTCCTGCAGGGATACTTTTCTTGGTGACAACCTTTATTTAGATGTATGCTGAGCTTTGTTTAGGACAAAATTCAGACTGATGTGTTAATATTCAAACTACTTCTCTGTTACTAAATACTTTAAAGACGGAATGAAGAGTGTGGCCAGGGAAACGGAGGGAAATGATCTCACTTTCCAAACTCAGGGACTCCTCATCTAGGGTACTGGTGTTAATATTGCCCGACCAGTGCCTGCCATACCATAGTGCTGAGAAAGAGTATGTGTGTGTGCTTGTGTTGGGTGAGAGGGTTGCTGATGGGTAATTAGGGTAAAGGACTCCAATTTAATACGCCACAAAAGTTAATAAATAAGAGAAAATTTTTTTAACAATTTCTTTTTCTTTTTTTTTTTTTGATCATAGATCAAGAATTTCCATTTAAAATGATGACATCTTGGGAAGGGTATTTTTTTTTTTCTGCCATCAATTCCTAGAAGATCAATATCCCTAGAATGCACAAAATTTATTTTCCAATAAAACTAAAACTTTCTTTGAACAAATTCACAAAAATAATTATGAGACTGATTCAGCTGGCACACACAAATGTCATGGAAAGAAGTCTTCATCTATGACAACCATTAAAAAAAATTGTATTTTTCCTTGTCGAGGGATACTATATGATTGATTGGTCATGGACATGCCAGGGCAAGAAAGCATTCTCGCAGACTAATGATACTTTAAAATGTTTTTACCTCCCAGTCTAGTGTTCTGATACAGAGAAACCACCTCTTTTAGCTCCATCCAGCCTGGGGGAGGGAGTACTTTGCTGTCATAGTAGCAAATTACTCCAGATGACACTCTCTTGAAAGAGTATTTCTAAACCATAAAGTATTCAGAGCTATTTGTAGAACATACTGATAGACTGATAACCATTCTGCATTTACATTAAAATCCATGATGCTAATGCAAGCTAAGGAAGGAGAACTTTGACCAAGATGGATCACACATTTTAGAGCTCATCCCATGCATTCTACGTCTGTGGTTATTTTCAGTTCACTGACCAAAAATCTTTATGAAAGTTTGATTACAAACAGTTACTGCCTATAACCAATTCCATTTATAGTAAATGCTATTTTAATACGTAACAATAGAGGTCTCTACTTTAGACAGATGATGTAGCTTTTCCAGTGGCAGCAGCAGCAATGTAGCCATTTTTCAATTACTAGACTGCAAGGCAGCATTTATTCCTCTTTCTTTGTCTTGAAAAAGTACCATATGTCATTTTTATCCCTTTGTGAAAATGGTTCTTGTTACTAAAGCACGCTTGGTCATTTAGGAGGCTACAAGGAGTAAATTATACATCATCTTCCCTACACTAAATTTTAACCCATTATTAAGAACAATTGGCTTCCACTTCAGGTTAAAATGTAGGAGTGTGTGCAAGACCTGTTTTCCTGATGAAACAAGAAATGTTTATATATACCCAAAAATTATACTTTTCTTTAAACTATGAATTAGCTGTGAATGCACAGAAATCTAAAAGAACTAAATTCCCAAAAGATGAGATTATTACCCAGTGTAAGGACTCTATGACCTACCTGGATTTCTACCCTGTCTTAACTCTACTTATCTTTAAGTAACAGAATGTCTGCAGTCAGATGATCCTCCTCGTGATCAAATTGACTGAAATCGTGGGATTCAAGATGGCAGCTCATCTGACATCTGAAGAACCTCTGACATCATTATAATCTAATTTCTATGCTAAACTACACTTCCACTATTGCCATAACAGTTGAAAATCACCATGACAAAGACTGGAAGAAACTATAAAAGGACCAGAAGGAAGGCAGCACTCCAATTCCAAGAAGTCCTCTGCCTATTCCCAGAAAAGTCACAAATGAATAGTCCTCCCTTTGCTGTTAATGCCCAAACCCTTCATTGAAGATGCCGTTTATTTGTGGGCTCCTGGCTCTCATGACCTGATAAGTTGATTTATGAGCCTGAGGCTTCTTCTCAATTCCATGGCCATTGAATAAAGCCTGCACTGCTTGACACTTTTGGTATTGTGTATTGCTTTCATGACACCAAAAGGGAAAGATCCTATTTTTTAGGGGACCAGCTTTGTCAGTAACAAGATCTTCCTGGTACCAAGGGACAGAGGATACTTTCATATATGGAACCAGTTTCTGAGATTGGAGAAGGTTGGGCAGAGAAAGCCGGCTAGAGAAGGATGATCTTTATTCAGCTTAGGAAAAAGCAACTGGTCTTTGACAGACCTGCATGATATTGTGTTAGATTTGGATATAGAGAGTTCCAAACTCTCTGAGATGACTTTCACCATTAAGCAATGGCTGAAAAGTGGAAAACATAAGATAGGTGGTTGCCAGAGGTTGAAGCTAGGAAGGGTAAAGAGGGTCATCACTATTCATTAGGCAGAGCACAGAAGATTTTTAGGGCAATGAAAATATTCTATATGATACTATAAAGGTGGAGACATGCCATTATACATTTGTTCAAACTCATGGAATGTACAACATTAAGAGTGAACCCTGAAATAAACTACAAGCTTAGGGTGATAATAATGTGTCCATGTAGGTTCATCAATTGTAACAAATATACTACTCTGGTTGGGGATGCTGATAGTAGGGTAGGTTGTATGTGTATAGGGCAGAGAGCATGTGGGAAATCTCCGTACCTTCTGGTCAATTTTGCTGTGAATCTAAAACTGCTCTAAAAAAGAACATCTATTTTAAAGAATGGAAGGCAATCTTATGATCTCACATTTTCACAGTCTCAAAATCCCCTACTCTTGAACACATAATTCTTCACCTTCCTGATCTGCATTCTCACAGCCTTGAGGCGTTAAGTGGTCTTGGAGTTTCATAGTTTTATATTCCTGCAGTTTCACAGCCTCAAGGTGTAGCAGGCTAAACATCTCACATACTTGACATCTCGAAGTCCTGCAAAATTTGGCCTGAGGATGCTACTAGAGGGAGAGGCCTAGACTCATCTTCAAAGTGTTTGTAGGTAAATGTGATCTGAGTCTAAAAAAAGCTGTAACCAAATCCCCACTCAATTCACCTCATGCTAAGATCAAAGGCATTTGTCCTGTGACAGTGCAGAAATATAAAGGGTAGTCTGAAAAACAAAGACAGTTCTTAGACTCCTGGACTTCATATTCAGAAGCTGTGCTAGTAGAAATAAAGCCATATCCCAGCCCCAGATTTCAATCTCTACTGGTCTTTCAGACATAAAGTCTGGCCTGCAATTTAAAAAACAGTTATAAAAACACAGAAGTCATTCATAGTCAAGAGAAAAATTACTCAATAGTAGAGTCACAGACTATTCAGACACTGGGTTAGCAGAATTTAAAATAATCATGTTAAACATTTAAAGAATATATAGAAAAAGATGGATATAATGAATGAAGATATAGTAAATTTTCCTTCAGAAGTAGTTTAGAAACTAAAAAAGAACAAAATGGAAACCCTAGAACTGAAATAAAAGATAGAGAATTCAGTTGATAGACTTAACAGCAGATGGGACACAACAGAAGAAAACATAAATGAATTTGAAAACAGACTAATAGAAGTCAAAGTACATGGAGAAAAAAACACGGAAAACTATGCAAAGAATCTTAATGACCTGTAGGGCAATAAGAAGCAGTTGAGCCTATGAGTAATTAGGATTCTAGGAAAAGTGGAGAAAGGGAATGGGTAGAAAAACATTTAAGGAAATATTGCCTGAAAATCCCCCAAATTTGATGAAAAATAAGAACTCAATGATAAGTGAAGGCTAAGTAGGATGATCAAGATGAGCAACAAATCTAGACACATCCAAACACCAAGACACACCTAGGAAGACGTCTACACACCAGAGCCTAACTTCCGAAAATCACATTAAGCTCTGGGACAGGCACACATCAGCTATGGCACCAGAAATCATATCAGCGGTCACCTGAGTCTAGAAGATTGACTGGAAAGGGGCATGGAATTTTGGAGAGACGGGAATGTTTTGTATCTTGATGAGGGGTTATACATTTGCCAAAATGTATCAAAGTATACACTTAAAGTCTGTGCATTTGATTGCATAGAAATAATAATGTTGATAAAAAGAAGATAATGACTCCAGAATAGTAGAGACATATCCAATCATTGATTTACCTGTTGATTATCTACTATATGCCAGGTAATTTTCTTTCTCTTGTTTCTCTTTTTTTTTCCTTCTTCCCTCCCTGCTTCCCTCCCTCCCTCCCTCCTTTCCTTCCTTCCTTCTTTCTACTTTCTTTCTTTTTTCCCCCTCTCTTTCTGTCTCTTTCTTTTCTTCTTTTCTCCTTTCTTCTTCTTCTTCTTCTTCCTCTTCTTCTTCTTCTTCCTCTTCTTCTTCTTCTTCCTCTTCTTCTTCTTCTTC
>NW_012105864.1:1034171-1036201 GCF_000951045.1 Mandrillus leucophaeus
CTTCTCCTTCTCCTTCTCCTTCTCCTTCTCCTTCTTCTTCTTCTTTTTGACAGAATCTCTCTCTGTCGCACAGGCTAGAGTGTAGTGGCATTTTCTCAGTTCACTGCAATCTCCGCCTCCTGGGTTCAAGCAATTATCTGCCTCAGCCTCCTGAGTAGCTGGGATTACAGGTGCATGCCACCATGCTCGACTAATTTTTTTTGTTTTTTTAGTAGAGACGGGTTTCAACATCTTGGCCAGGCTGGTCTTGAACTCCTGACCTTGTGATCCACCCAGCTCGGCCTCCCAAAGTGCTGGGATTACAGGTATGAGCAACTGCACCCGCTGCTCTTTTCTTTTCTTCCTTTGAGACAAGGTCTGGCTCTGCCACCCAGGCTGGAGTACACTGGTGCAATCATAGCTCACTGGGATCAAGTGCTCCTCACACCTCAGCCTCCCAAGTAGCTTAGCACACACCACCACAGCCAGCGAAGTTTCGTTTTTTTTTTTTTTTTTTGGTAAAGATGGGGTTATGCCATGTTGCCCAGGCTGGAGGTAATTTTCTAGGTGTTGAGGATATATCAATGAATAAAACTTACAAGGTTTTCACCCTTGTGAAGCTTACATTCTAGTAGACGATGGCAAGCAATCAAAGAATAAATGTGGGATATGTCAGGACACAACTTACTCTGCTGATCTACTATGACAGTGCTTAAACATGCTCCTGCTGATGGCTTTCTGCATTGTGAAAGTTAAAGATCCAGGAGGAAACCTCCGTTAATAAGGGGCAGAAATAGATGATGTGTACCTCGTTATCCTTACCCATCTCATTTCTCAAGGGATCCCCAGGGGGGCATTCAGCCTCAGTTGCCCAACAGGTAACCAACATGTTATTTATTTATTTTTTTTTTAAGATAGAATTTGCACTTTTTGCCCAGTCTGGAGTGCAGTGGCATGATCTCGGCTCACTGCAACCTCCACCTCCTGGGTTCAAGTGATTCTCCAGCCTCAGCTTCCCAAGCAGCTGGGATTACAGGCATACACCACCATGCCTGGCTAAGTTTTGTATTTTTAGTAGAGACGGGATTTCACCATGTTGGTCAGGCTGGTCTCAAACTCCTGACCTCAGGTGATCCACCTGCCTCGGTCTCCCAAAGTGCTGGGATTACAGGCATGAGCCACCACGCCCGGCCCATATTAACATTTCTTTAGTGGTGTTTCTCTCTTCCCTGTATCACTTTCATATTCCCTTATAATGTTTCTGAGGTGGGCTTTACAACAAGCTACTTGCATCCAAGTCCGTTCCTCAAGACCTGTTTTTAAGAGCAACCCAAGCTAAGACTTGGGTAAAGAAGTAAGGTTCTGAGGACGGCAGAGTAGGAGAAGGTTATAAGAGAAAAGGAGCTCAAGGAACTGAGAGGGCAGCGTATTGAAGTAGCACTTATGTTGATATTGAAATCACCAAGAGTTAGTTATGATGGTTTTAAAGACAGTATCAAAGGGCCAGGAGAAAAACCTTTAGGAATGAAGCAGTCGTGTTACCCAGGTGACTGTAACTAGGAGGTGAGCAGACAAACTTCTTCCCGGTGTTTTTGCTGTCCCTTGAATACATTGGCATACCTTCCTCTTAAGACCCTGGCTTTTTCCATTCCCTATACTTGGATGCTAGTCTCTTCTGATATTAACACCATTTCACCTCCTTCACCTCATCCAGGTCTTTGTTCATATTTCATTTTCTCAGTAACATCATTTCTGATCATGCTCTCAGAATCAACCTCCTCATCCACCTTAATGTGCTATTTCCTGGATTCTTTCTCCCTATAGGGATTATCATCAGCTAACATACTATATACTTAACTAATTTATTTTTTATGCTTCTCGATTACTAGGCTGTAAGCTCCAGAGTAGCAGAACTGTTTAACTCTAGCTTGCCCAGGTCAGTGTCAAGGACATAAATAAATATATGTTGATGCCAGGATGACACGAGTGTCAAAGCTTTTGAGTGTTAAAGATATTGGAAGGCTCTCTGGGCAGGGCATCTCTGAAAGAAA
>NW_012105864.1:1036251-1038714 GCF_000951045.1 Mandrillus leucophaeus
TTTCACCATGTTGGTCAGGCTGGTCTCAAACTCCTGACCTCAGGTGATCCACCTGCCTCGGTCTCCCAAAGTGCTGGGATTACAGGCATGAGCCACCACGCCCGGCCCATATTAACATTTCTTTAGTGGTGTTTCTCTCTTCCCTGTATCACTTTCATATTCCCTTATAATGTTTCTGAGGTGGGCTTTACAACAAGCTACTTGCATCCAAGTCCGTTCCTCAAGACCTGTTTTTAAGAGCAACCCAAGCTAAGACTTGGGTAAAGAAGTAGGGTTCTGAGGACGGCAGAGTAGGAGAAGGTTATAAGAGAAAAGGAGCTCAAGGAACTGAGAGGGCAGCGTATTGAAGTAGCACTTATGTTGATATTGAAATCACCAAGAGTTAGTTATGATGGTTTTAAAGACAGTATCAAAGGGCCAGGAGAAAAACCTTTAGGAATGAAGCAGTCGTGTTACCCAGGTGACTGTAACTAGGAGGTGAGCAGACAAACTTCTTCCCGGTGTTTTTGCTGTCCCTTGAATACATTGGCATACCTTCCTCTTAAGACCCTGGCTTTTTCCATTCCCTATACTTGGATGCTAGTCTCTTCTGATATTAACACCATTTCACCTCCTTCACCTCATCCAGGTCTTTGTTCATATTTCATTTTCTCAGTAACATCATTTCTGATCATGCTCTCAGAATCAACCTCCTCATCCACCTTAATGTGCTATTTCCTGGATTCTTTCTCCCTATAGGGATTATCATCAGCTAACATACTATATACTTAACTAATTTATTTTTTATGCTTCTCGATTACTAGGCTGTAAGCTCCAGAGTAGCAGAACTGTTTAACTCTAGCTTGCCCAGGTCAGTGTCAAGGACATAAATAAATATATGTTGATGCCAGGATGACACGAGTGTCAAAGCTTTTGAGTGTTAAAGATATTGGAAGGCTCTCTGGGCAGGGCATCTCTGAAAGAAAGGCAGCAGCCCCAGTCAGGGGCTTATAGATAAAACTTTCATCTCCCTGGGACAGAGTACCTGGGGGAAGGGGCAGCTGTGGGCACAGCTTAAGCAGACTTAAATGTTCCTGTCTGCCAGCTCTGAAGAGAGCAGCAGATCTCCCAGCACAGTGCTTGAGCTCCACGAAGGGATAGACTGCCTCCTCAAGTGGGTCCCTGACCCCTGTGCCTCCTGACTGGGAGACACCTCCCAGCAAGAGTCGACAGAAACTTCATACAGGAGAACTCTGGCTGGTATCTGGCGGGTGCCTTCATGGGACGAAGCTTCCAGAGGAAGGAACAGGCAAAAATCTTTGCTGTTCTGCAGCCTCTACTGGTGATACCCAGGCAAACAAGGTCTGAAGTAGATCTCCAGCAAACTCCAGCAGACCTGCAGCAGAGGGTCCTTACTGTTAGAGGGAAAACTAACAGAAAGGAATAGCATCAACATCAACTAAAAGGATATCCACACAAAAGCCCCATCTGAAGGTCACCAACATCAAAGACCAAAGGTAGATAAATCCACAAAGATGAGGAAAAACCAGCACAAAAAGGCTGAAAATTCCAAAAACTAGAACACCTTTTCTCCTCCAAAGGATCACAATTCCATGCCGGAAAGGGAACAAAGTTGGACAGAGAATGAGTTTGACAAATTGACAGAAGTAGGCTTCAGAAGATGAGTAATAACAAACTCCTCCAAGCTGAAAAGCATGTTATAGCCCAATGAAAGGAAGCTAAGAACCTTGAAAAAAGGTTAGAGGAATTGCTAACTAGAATAACCAGTTTAGAGAAGAACATACATGAACTGATGGAGTTGAAAAACACAACATGAGAACTTCATGAATCATACACAAGTATCAATGGCTGAACTGATGAAGCAGAAGAAAGAATATCAGAGATTGAAGTTAAACCTAATGAAATAAAGTGTGAAGACAAGTTTAAAGAAAAAATGAAAAGGAATGAACAAAACCTCCAAGAAATATGGAACTATGTGAAAAGACCAAACCTACGTGTGATTGGTTTACCTGAAAGTGACGGGGAGAATGGAGCCAAGTTGGAAAACACTCTTCAGGAGATTATCCAGGAGAACTTCCCCAGCCTAGGAAAACAGGCCAAAATTCAAATTCAGGAAACACAGAGAACACCACAAAGATACTCCTTGAGAAGAGCAACCCCAAGACACATAATCGTCATATTTACCAAGGTTGAAATGAAGGAAAACGTGGTAAGGGCAGCCAGAGAAAAAAGTTGGGATACCCACAAAGGGAAGCCCATCAGACTAACAGTGGATCTCTCTGCGGAAACCTTACAAGCCAGAAGAGAGTAGGGGCCAATATTCAACATTTTAAAGAAAATAATTTTCAACCCAGAATTTCATATCCAGCCAAACTAAGCTTCATAAGTGATGGAGACATAAAATCCTTTACAGATAAGCAAATGCTGAGAGATTTTGTCACCACCAGGCCTGCCTTACAAGAG
>NW_012105864.1:1038905-1050086 GCF_000951045.1 Mandrillus leucophaeus
TCACGCATAACAATATTAACCTTAAATGTAAATGAGCTAAATGCCCCAATTAGAAGACGCAGACTGGCAAACTGGATAGAGTCAAGACCCATCCGTGTGCTGTATTCAGTCGACCCATATCACGTGCAGACACACATAGGCTCAAAACAAAGGATGGAGGAATATTTACCAAGCAAATAGAAAGCAGAAAAAGCAGGGGTTGCAATCCTAGTCTCTGATAAAGCAGACTTTAAACCAACAAAGATAAAAAAAGACAAAGAAGGGCATCACATAATGGTAAAGGGATCAATGCAACAAGAAGAGTTAACTATCCTAAATATATATGCAGTCAATACAGGAGCACCCAGATTCATAAAGCAAGTTCTTAGAGACCTACAGACTTAGACTCCCACACAATAATAGTGGGAGACTTTAATACCCCACTGTCAATATTAGACAGATCAATGAGATAGAAAATTAACAAGGGTATTCAGGACTTGAACTCAGCTCTGGACCAAGTGAAACAAATAGACATCTACAGAACTCTCCACCCCAAATCAACAGAATATACATTTTTCTCAGCACCACATCACACTTATTCTAAAATTGACCACATAATTGGAAGTAAAACACTCCTCAGCAAATGCGAAAGAATGGAAATCATAACAAACAGTCTCTCAGACCACAGTGCAATCAAATTAGAACTCAGGATTAAGAAATTCATTCAAAACCACACAACTACATGGAAACTTAACAACCTGCTCCTGAATGACTACTGGGTAAATAACAAAATTAAGGCAGAAAGAAATAAATTCTTTGAAACCAATGAGAACAAAGACACAATGTACCAGAATCTCTGGGACACATTTAAAGCATTGTTTAGAAATTTATAGCACTAAATGCCCACAGGAGAAAGCAAGAAAGATGTAAAATCACCATCCTAACATCACAACTAAAAGAACTAGAGAAGCAAGAACAAACAAATTCAAAAGCTAGCAGAAAGCAAGAAATAACTAAGATCAGAGCAGAACTGAAGGAGATAGAGACACGAAAAAAACCCTTCAAAAAATCAATGAATCCAGGAGCTGGTTTTTTGAAAACATTAACAAAATAGATAGACTGCTAGCCAGACTAATAAAGAAGAAAAGAGAGAAGAATCAAATAGACACAACAAAAAATGATAAAGGGGAGATCACCACTGATCCCACAGAAATACAAACTAGCGTCAGAGAATACTATAAACAACTTTACACAAATAAGCCAGAAAATCTAGAAGAAATGGATAAATTCCTGGACAAACACACCCTCCCAAGACTAAACCAGGAAGACGTAGAATCCCTGAACAGACCAATAACAAGTTCTGAAATTGAGGCAGTAGTTAATAGCCTACCAACCAAAAAAGCCCGGGACCAGATGCATTTACAGTCGAATTCTACCAGAGGTACAAAGAGGAGCTGGTACCATTCCTTCTGAAACTATTCCAAACAATAGGAAAAAGACTCCTCCCTAACTCATTTTATGAGGCCAGCATCATCCTGATACCAAAACCTGGCAGAAACACAACAAAAAGAGAAAATTTCAGGCCAATATCCCTGATGAACACTGATGCAAAAATCCTCAATAAAATACTGGCAAAACGAATCCAGCAGCACATCAAAAATCTTCTCCACCATGATCAAGTCAGCTTCATCCCTGGGATGCAAGACTGGTTCAACATATGCAAATCAATAAACGTAATCTACCATATAAACAGAACCAATGACAAAAAACACACGATTATCTCAATAGATGCAGAAAAGGCCTTCGATAAAATTCGACACCCCTTCACGCTAAAAACTCTCAATAAACTAGGTATTGATGGAATGTATCTCAAAATAATAATAGCTATTCATGACAAACCCACAGCCAATATCATACCGAATGGGCAAAAGCTGGAAGCATTCCCTTTGAAAATCGGCACAAGACAAGGATGCCCTCTCTCGCCACTCCTATTTAACATAGTATTGGAAGTTCTGGTCAGGGAAATCAGGCAAGAGAAAGAAATAAAGGGTACTCAAATAGGAAGAGAGGAAATCAAATTGTCTTTGTTTGCAGATGACATGATTGTATACTTAGAAAACCCCAACATCTCAACCCCAGATCTCATTAAGCTGATAAGCAACTTCAGCAAAGTCTCAGAATACAAAATCAATGTGCAAAAATCACAGGCATTCCTATACACCAATAATAGACAAACAGAAGCCAAATCATGAGTGACCTTCCATTCACAATTGCTACAAAAAGAATAAAATACCTAGGAATACAACTTACAAAGAGGAATGTGAAGGACCTCTTCAAGAAGTAGAAACCACTGCTCAAGGAAATAAGAGAGGACACAAACAAATGGAAAAATCATTCCATGCTCATGGATAGGAAGAATCAATATAGTGAAGATGGCCATACTGTCCAAAGTTGTTTACAGGTTCAATGCTATCCCCATCAAGCTACCACTGACCTTCTTCACAGAATTAGGAAAAACTACTTTAAATTTCATGTGGGACCAAAAAAGAGCCCATATAGCCAAGACAATCCTAAGCAAAAAGAACAAAGCTGGAGGCATCATGCTACCTGACTTCAAACTATACCACAAGGGTACAGTAACCAAAACAGCATGGTACTGATACCAAAACAGATATATAGACCAATGGAACAGAACAGAGACGTCAGAAGTAATGCCACACATCTACAACCATCTAATCTTTGACAAACCTGATAGAAACAGGCAATGGGGAAAGGATTCCCTATTTAATAAATGGTGTTGGGAAAACTAGCTAGCCATATGCAGAAAACTGAAACTGGACCCCTTCCTAACACCTTATACAAAAATGAACTCAAGATGGATTAAAGACTTAAATGTAAGACCTAAACCATAAAAACCCTAGAAGAAAACCTAGGCAACGCCATTTGGGACATAGGCATGGGCAAAGACTCCATGACTGAAACACTGAAAGCAATGGCAACAAAAGCTAAAATTGACAAATAGGATCTAATTAAACTAAAGAGCTTCTGCAGAGCAAAAGAAACTATCATCAGAGTGAACAGGCAACTTACAGAATGGGAGAAAATTTTTGCAATCTATCCATCTGACAAAGGGCTAATATCCAGAATCTACAAGGAACTTAAACAAATTTACAAGAGAAAAACAAACAATCCCATCAAAAAGTGGGCAAAAGATATGAATAGACACTTCTCAAAAGAAAACATTTATGCGGCCAACAAAAATATGAAAAAAAAGTTCATCATCACTAGTCATTAGAGAAATGCAAATCAAAACCATAGTGAGGTACCATCTCATGCCAGTTAGAATGGTGATCATTAAAAGTCAGGAAACAACAGATGCTGGAGAGGATGTGAAGAAATAGGAACACTTTTATACTGTTGGTGGGAGTGTAAATTAGTTGAACCATTGTGGAAGACAGTGTGGCAATTCCTCAAGGATCTAGAACCAGAAATACCATTTAACCTAGCACTCCCAATACTGGGTATATACTCAAAGGATTATAAACCATTCTACTATAAAGACACATCCACATGTATGTTTACTGCAGCACTACTCACAATATCAAAGACTTGGAACCAACCCAAATGTCCATCAGTGATAGACTGGATAAAGAAAATGTGGCACATATGCACCATGGAATACTATGCAGCCATATAAAAGGATGAGTTCATGTCCTTTGCAGGGACATGGATGAAGCTGGAAACCATAATTCTCAGCAAACTAACACAGGAACAGAAAAGCAAACACTACATGTTCTCACTCATAAGTGGGAGCTGAACAATAAGAACACATGGACACAGACAGGGGAACATCACACACTGGGGCCTGTGAGCAGATGGGGGGATAGGGGAGAGATAGCGTTAGGAGAAATACCTATTGTAGATGATGGGTTGATGGTGCAGCAAACCACCATGACATGTGTATACCTATGTAACAAACCTGCACGTTCTGCACATGTATTCCAGAACTGTGTGTGTATATTTATATATATATACACACACACACACATATATATGTGTGTATATATATATATGGAAGGAAAGTACTCAATAAATGTTAGCTTATTGAAATAATCTTTAATTATAACAACAGAAATTATTGGTACTAGTATCTCCAATGAGAGAATGATTCCTACTTGGTGTCATTTGGCTGAATTCTGGTTTTAGGACTTGGACACAGTTGTAAAAGCCTCAAGGGTAATTACCTTTTTTTGTAATTTGTCTTAAGGAAACAACCAAAAACTATGCTAAAATTTAGTCACAAAGTTGTTCATGGCAATATAGTTTATATGATTAAAAACTGAAAATAGTGTCGATCTCCAACAATAGGTGTTAAACTGCTATATATTCAGGCAACATTAAAAATAAAACTATAGATTAAATTAATAGAAATGTTTGTTATTAATATATAAGTACAAAAAACAGGGTCTAAACAAAAAAGAGGTTGGAAGGACAAAAGTCTGGCAGCAGCAATGGTGAGCAATGAAGACTATGACCTCACCTCCAGGCTGAGAGATCCACAGGTGTGGAGGAGAACGCAGTCTACACTTAGGAGGGCTCTATGGAAGCCATCGTTCAATGGCTGTCATTGGAAAGGAATGTTTTAAGCATAGCTGAAGAATTGGCTGATTTTGCTATAAGTTACAGAAGGTCTGGCAGAATGGTTTCAGGATTTAGGGAAGAGCAGTAACTCGTGTAGGGTGGAATTGTATGGGAGAAAGTGGCTATTTGCATGAGTGATGTAAACCCATTGGGGCTCTTCCTAATGGTCTTCCAGTATGTAGTTGTGGTGAGGATTTGAGGATTTGGGGTAAGGAGGTACAGCAGTGTTATCAGGATCACACGACCTTCTGGCGCCCCTTGTGGATGTAAGAAAGGCACATGAAGATCATATATCTCCAATGTCTCACCCATGTGACTGGGATCTAATAAATGCTTGCTGGCTGAATGAATGAACCAAAACTAGGGCTAAAATTAAATAATTCTGAAAAGGAGAAAAAAACAGAGTGATTCTTTAACCTTTCAGGAGTCACTGCTGTGAAAGAGCACTATATAAATCCATAGAGGAAATGCCAAAGAAATACAGGACATAACATTTGCTCTGGAACAACTTGGAGTTCAGATTTAAACACAACTCGTGTTTGTCATAGAACATTGCATTGTTTTGGTGAGGTACGAAAACAAAATATATTATAAATGAATGTCCTTCTAGTTTTAGCATGAAAGACAAATACATTTGACTTCTTGAGTCAGGAATGTAGACTTCTTTGCATATGGAGACACAGGAGACAACTGAATTGTGAATGACAATGATCAAAAATGACCTTCATATTATTCTTGTCTAGGCCAATTAATTGTCTGGGATCCTGGGAGAGTCACTTCCTCCCTGTGGCTCAGGTTGTTCTTTCTGAAAACCAGGGTTGAGAATTTCTGAGTTTTAAAATGAGAAATGCTGAAAGATGACCAAATACAATTTTGGCTGGCCTTTAGAATAAGTAGGAGTTTGCTATGGAGAGAGCGGGCATGAATGTAGGAACAGTAGCGTGGTTCCTGCTGTGTCTGGGGAGTCTGTGGGCTCTGTGAGACCTGCCCAGAGAGGCAGGCTAGGTCTAGATGTCCATTGAATGGTAAAGACCAGTCTCCCAGCCACTGGCAACTTGGGTTGGGTTTAATCAATTTGTTTATATTACGAGGTTTGGGACATAAGGAAATTATTTATAATTGTGTTTCCAAGCTGCTAAACCATTAAAAAGTAACTTATAAAGGCTTGGAAGGGGAAGACAGCTAAGTGCCTTGAAGAATTCAAATTTGAATAATCTGCCTGCTATTTCAAAACTATCTTTTTAAGCTATGTTTGGTATCACACACAAATTAACTTGGTCACTCACCTCTCTTTGAAGCTCATTACTATTACAAAGATTTTTATTTTTATATATAAACTATACTTATCAATGTGAAGACAACTTTTACAATGGCAGATGTTACAAAGAACTCTCAAAGTCTTAGCCATTGCCTGTATGACAGTGTTTCTCAAAGTATGTTCCAGGAAATATGGGGTTGGGGACCAGGATTCTTTCAGGGGGTCCATAAGATCAAAACAATATTATAATTATTCTAAGATGTTTACTTTTCTTCTCCACTCTCTTTCTTTTACGAGTGAATAACAGTGTTGTCTAGAAACTACAAGTTATATTGAAAATATTTTGTCTTATATTTTATATACATTAACATATAGTGAGTTTATTACTGTCATCTTAAAAATAAATTAGTAAGGCCAGGTGTGATGGCTCGTGCCTGTAATCCCACCACTTTGGGAGGCTGAGGTGGGCAGATCACCTGAGGTCAGGAGTTTGAGACCAGCCTGACCAATGTGGTGTAACCCCATCTCTACTAAAAATACAAAAATTAGCTGGGCCTGGTGGCGGGCTCCTGTAATCCCAGCTACTCAGGAGGCTGAGGCAGATGAAACGCTTGAACCTGGGAGGCAGAGGTTGCAGTGAGCCGAGACTGCGCCATTGTACTCCAGCCTGGACAAGAGTGAAACTCCGTCTCAAAAAAAAAAAAAAATCTCCATTTTAATTTTGAATATTGTAACTGTTGATAGGTGACCCTTGTAAACAAAAGCACTTGGAGGTTTTCAATAATTTTTAAGCCCGTAAAGGGATGTTGAGGTCAAAATCATAGAGAACTGCTGCTCTGCAGTTATCTGGTATCATTGACTTCTATGGAGCTCAGCCTTTCTCTATCTGCAAAAACATCCCAAAACTCTTACCTCTCTCAGATAGCCAAACAACAAGATTTGTGGCTGAAAGCTTTAGGATCAGAAGGTACAACCCTGTTTGCCTACACTACTTTCCCTGGCCAGTGTGGGCTTCAGGCTCTTGTTGATGTACCTGATCTCATGGTAGACCCCAGCTCTCCCTATCTACCAATGAATTTGTCCTCCCCATCTGGAGTTTTGCAAACCTTGGGTGTTTTCCTGTTGTCTGCTGAACACTGTGGTCCTTGCCAGGTGATTTCAACTGATAGAGACCTTTCCAATCATGGGTAAAGAGAGAACAACCTGGTTTTGGTACAGAGGTACCTGGGGAGGGAGTCATGAACCCCTGTAATCCTAATTTGTTTGGACCTGTCTACTCTTTTTCTTCCTTAGACATCACTGGGTCTTCTGAGTACTTAATCTGTCTCCAGGGTGCAGGCTTTGGAGGTAGGTTAAGATATACATTTTTTTGAATGAGTATTATTCATTCCTTATCCACATTCCATCTATTTTCTGACCTGGAATATTTGCCAAATAATTCTTCAGTTCAGACCCAACCTTACTGATCTAATGTCCCTACATAATGTTGAGGCAGGAGAACAGGGAATTAGTGAAACCCAGGGTTAAGGCATAAGCAAGAGAACAGCAGGTGCAGCCAGTTCACAAAAGCAAGAGATCAGCAGGTGCAGCCAGTTCTAGGCAAGAATGGGCAGCATACAGGCCATATCCTCACCCCTGTGACAAGAAGATAGAGGTTTCCACTTCAGTCTCTGATTGGCCAAGGGTCAAGTCTTCACTTCAGCCTCTGATTGGTTCTGGGCCAATCCTTCATAGGGTGTAACCAATTGGAGGCCTCTAAAGGTAATCTAGGGGTGTTACCAAATTCTTTTAGCCTAATAAAAACACTAAAGGAGATTGTAATTGGCAAGGTCATGAGTCACTTGCTTGAGCCTGCTCCTGCTCTGTGAAGTGTACTTTCATTTCAATGAATTTGTACTTTCCTTACTCCATTCTTTTGTTTCTTTGTCTTTCTTTGCCTTGTTATTTTGTTGCTTCGTGTGTTTTGTTCAATTCTTTGTTCAACATGCCAGGAACCTGGACAACTCAGTCAACACCTTCCATCCGATAACAATGTGAGCTAATCACTTATGAACTCATTGGAAAATTATTTGCTGTTTGGTTTGTGGCTGGTGAAATAAGCCTTTTTTGGTTGATAAAATTCAGAATGGTCATTCTTTCTTAACTGTGATTTTTCTTCCCCGTCATTTAATTACGAAAATGTCCAAGTATAAAATTGGAAAAAAGTTTATAGTGAACACATTTTTCCACAGCCTACTTTCTACCATTGTTCTATTTGATCTATTCTTAATTTATTCATCTGTCCCTCTATCCAGCCATTAAATGTAATTTTAATTTAAATTTTACCTACTAACTCAACCAAAAATGAAGACAATTTTTTTTTTAGCTAACAGTTTTCATGTGGGAAATAAAATCTAATGTAGTGAATTTTTTTTTTTTTCTGAATCTCTTAAATCTTTCAAAGCAAAATATTGATGTGAAAACTGCTGTTTAGACACTCAGTGTGAAGATAGTACATTTTGGCATTAGCAGTGTCTCTTTTTCTTGATGTACAGTGAGGATCTTCACATTTACTGAAATTTCTGGAAGCTTCCCAGATGCCTTAAGAAACCAGCATTAAAACGTTATTAGGAACAGCTGAATCAACTTTAGGCCAGAGCCGAGGCCATTGGATTTTCCTAAAGAAAAAAAATTAAGTCTTTCAAATATTAAAAAAATATGTAGATCTGAACTTTGGTTTTATGGGGGAAAAATAGCTTTGCTTGGACCCTTCTAATTTATTTTTCACTGTACAACATTTAAAGTTTCAGAAAACTTTAAAAAATCGGAATAATTGAAGCCTTTTTAGTTCATTAAGGTTTATCTTCTGTTAATACTCCAATTTCCCTCAAGACTTCAGTTATAGTGATTGCTTCTTGAAAGGTCTCCTGGTGTTTAAGTTTCGCTATCTTTTCCTGGCAAGCTATTGTACACACGAACTCCTGATTTTTCTATAATTAAAACAAAGTAAGGAAGGTGATTTGATGACACCCGTTTCAAATTTATTTTGCTTTATTTTGCAGTTAAGCTCAGAGCTTTCTTATCTATCTTTTGAAGAAATAGTCACTGTGTTTGGCATCTGATAGGCTGGTTAAGACTTTATATGCCAAAATTAAATTTCCTCTGAACTATCTTTTATAGGTTGTAAATTTCAGTTTTTATGGTTTCTCCTTATAGCTTTTCTTTGCCCTTGTATCAATAGCCTTGTGTTTTTAAAAGCGTTTAAAAGTGAGGTAAAATCCAAAAGGGATAGTGGCTGCAATTGACCGTCAACTCTTAACCTTGCCTGTTAGGAATATAATCTAGCATGTACCTTCAGTCTCACTTTTGATCTTTTTCTCAGTTGGATCTTGACAATTTGAGGGACTCACATTATTTTCTTCATTTCATTGCTATAATTTCAGATGTCAGTCACCACTGGATCCCTAAATGTATTGTATTTTTATATTATTTGTATGAGACAAGCTGAACTTTATTTTTTTACTATTCCATTTTGTGGAAAAGTAGTTTAAATGGAAATAAGAAGTATTCATCCTTCAATAATTGTGGCTTAGAAGACATACCAGCAAGAATTTCCCCATCGAAAGTACTGACTTCAAGATTCTATTCATGTTAAAGTGAGCTTACTAGATAAGAGCTGATTTTGATTTCTCTTCACTGTTAGAAAATCTGGTATCTCAAATAACTTAGATCTGGCAAATACTTAAACAGGAAAGTCACAAGATATTCATTTAGGTGGCCTTGTTATTAAATCTAACCTACAATGCAGAAGAAAATAAATTACCAAAAGACATGAAAATTACAGTGGCTATTTAATTATATAATAAAGTACACATTCAGTTGATATTTCTTAAAAATAAAGAAAAGCACTCTACCATTGTCCGTGTTTTTTAAAACCATCATGAATATGGCTTTCTGATTTCTTCCCTCAGAATCGATATTCAATCCCCATTAAGAGGAATGATTACTATCAGACCACAGGATATGAGAAGTCTCTGACCACTCACATCTCCAAGTAAGCAACTTCTTGTGGATAACTTAATATTCTCTATCTGCTTCATTGTTGCTCATTTGCAAAGCAGGATATTGTATTATTTGATGGAAAATAAATGCTATTAAAGGAGTAGTACCAAATAAAACTCACTGAACTTTGAACAAGGGGACCTGGGGAAAATCATTCTGATGTGGCTTGACACGGAATGTAGTCACAGCTTGACTCTTCATTGGATGACTCTTGTCAAAATAGATTCACAAATTTCAGCCGAAGTAGAGAGAAGAAGAGACTTGGCTTTTGGGTCTGTTGAGTTTATCTCTGAAAGTAGGGGTAAATGCTTCCTCTCTCATTTATTTAGCTCTCCATTGCTTCATCTGAAAAAATAAAGTGGATATAACTAGAAAATCCCTTCTAGTTCTGAAAGTCTTTCATTTTTGGCTTATTCAAAACATTGCTTTATAAACACCACTCAGTCTGGGCTTATGCATGATGCATTTTATAAAGAGATCGTGTTTTTTTTTACTGTTAGCGTAGATGAAAGCATCAACCATTGTCTCTTTGAAAACGCAAAGCACCTCTCCATATTTCCTTTAGTTAGACCTGGTGACGTATTTCTACATATTTCTAGATGTATTTCTGTAAGTATTTCTAGGTGACATGTGTTTATGAACTTTGATTTAAATAACCAGTGTTTCCTACATGGTATTTATAAAATTAATTTGATTATGTGATTGATGAATATGATGAAGACGCCTCTTCCAGTTAAGCTACACATATTGGACTAGATATCTATGACTTTCAAGAATATGCCTTTCAAATCTTGGTAGACACAGCTGTAGAAAGTATGGGGGCTGAGAAAAGGAAGATAAAAACCTCAGTAAGCTTTAAAGTCTAATTTTAAACCTGGGTCAAACTTCTAGTTAAAAAAAAAAAAAAAAAAAAAAAGTCCTGAGGTAAATAGATACTCCTTTTCTGCTTTTATCTGATCTCCATATGACTAAATTACCTCTATGAATTCTAAGAGCTTAACTTCCAGTCTTTTTGAACCTGAGCTTGAATGTCTCTATTACAAATGATTTACGCATAAAATCAAAAGTGTTAGCCCTTGGGGGAAAGAAATCTATGGTGTTGGGAAGATGTTTCATTCTGCGGTGGCATGTGGTCATGGCATTGACACGTCATTGAATGATTCTTGTCAAACAGCCCCATAAAGTTACCAGTGTAAGGAAGTAAAGACAAAGGCTGTTGACTATTGAGTCTATTGAGTTTATCCTAAAAAGTAGGCATAGAG
>NW_012105864.1:1050406-1067096 GCF_000951045.1 Mandrillus leucophaeus
AAAAAAAAAAAAAAAAAAGAGATTCCCCCTTGAATGAAGAGTTGGAGAAATAGTGGAGTCTTGGGCTTCTATAGAGAACTAAAGATCACTGCAGTTAGGAGCCATATTATTTAATGGAAATTTTAAAATTTCCCACTTACACAACTGAATGTTTTGCATTCTATTTTCCAGAATTTCTAATATACAAACCCAAGTAACATAACCAATCATTCCCTATCCTTTTAGAAAAGAACAGAACTAAGAAGAAAAAGTTGTATCTGTCAGGCAAGATGGCACTTTTTCTGTAGTCCTTGCTAAGTGTGTTGGCTTCTGGGTTATGTGAGCTGCTTTTGTGCCTTCATGTGCCACCTCTTTTTATTGTGGTATTTGATGAAGGAGAGAACCTGGCACAAGATGCCTGGAAATGACATTAACTGTGGATCTGTAACATGTGTCAACAAATGTGTCTCCCTTTTCGAACACTGTCCTAAAACCACTTTCCTGAATTTGATAATTTAAATCTTCCCAGATGACATGCTTTAGCTGAGCAAGCAGGGTGAATAAGTAGGCGTCCAGCCAAATGAACTGTAGAGCAAAAATAATGAGCAAAAAGTGCTCCATTGGGACAAGGAAGCGTACATTCCCTCCTGGAATTGCTCTTAGCGGTTTGGGTATGTGTGGTGGTTGAGGGAGTGAGGCAGAAGGGTGAGCACAGGGGAGGAAATTGTCAGGGAAGAAGAAAAGAGGAGTACTGTGAATATAAATTTGGCCTCATTTCATGGAAAAAGCTCATACATGATGAATGTGATATATGAACCATTTGGGGCAGCCAGTAGCATTTAAAAAATATATCATAGAAGTGACTCAAGTATATTATTCTCTATTTTAACAAAGTTCTCAGAGAAACTCACTGGTGGAGCAAGAGAGGCGATTTTTGAGGAAAACAAATGGGTAAGAAGGCAACATAATGACCTCTTTAACAGGAGGCAGGGAAGGTGATTGATTAATTGAAAGAAAGGCAAGTTTAATCAGGTGTTATGCCTTTTTGAAAAAGTTTCCAGTTTTGAGAAGGCTTACACTGGAAGGTGAATGAAAGGGCATCTGAATGCTGTTGGATTCAGCACTGAGGTTTCTATAAGGACTAAGAACCTGTCATTTCAATCTGCGTGGTGCTCTCTGTTCTTTTTCTATAATTATATTGTTCTTCAAAGAGGAAGCCAAGTATGCTGTGGAGATGTCTGAGGAAGAAAACCTGAATAATCTCCACAGGAATGAACCATTTAAAATGAAAGGATCTTTGATCCTAATTTTCAGATCATTTCATTCCAATCAAAATATTCTCTGAAGAGGTGACATGAGGTACTTAAGTGCTTCCCTTGAGGTGGTGTGGCTCCTTTCCAAGAGGAGAGTCGAGGTAGTGGTGGATGGGCTTTGCTAGCTGAGGCAGAGAGGGAATGACAGCAGGACTAGTCTCCAGTTTGAAGGTGGGGAGTAGCCTCCCTGATAATGGTTTGACTGTGTCCCCACCCAAATCTAATCTTGAATTTCCACATGTTGTGGGAGGGACCCAGTGGGAGGTAATTGAATAATGGGGGCAGTTCTTTCCTATGCTGTTCTTGTGATAGTGAATAAGTCTCACGAGATCTGATGGTTTTATAAGGGGGAGTTGCCCTGCACAAGCTCTCTTCTCTTGTCTGCCACATGTGAAACATGCCTTTCACTTTCTGCCATGATTGTGAGGCCTCCGCAGCCATGTGGAACTGTAAGTCCATTAAACCTCTTTCTTTTGTAAATTTCCCCGTCTTGGGTATGTCTTTATCAGCAGCATGAAAACGGACTAATACACTCCCCAAAGGGACTTCTCTAGGGTCTCAGATGAGGGGATTCTTGAGGATTAAGGCAAAGCACTTCTGAGGGCTGTTTCTAGACTCTGAGATGAATATGCATTCTTCAAATCTGCCCTGGGGTAAGTGAGGATAGGAAAAGCAAGAGTGGAGTTGGACTCTGTAACCAGAGCATCTCTGCTTGACTGTGCTTTATATTGGAATTCCCTGTGCAGTTTCCTATGCTAAGGGTTGACTAACATAGTGGATGCTGTGGTGTGCTGCCCAGACTTGCTTTTTGGATTGGGGCACTCATTTCCCCAGCTGCTATGGATGGGCAATGCCTGATGATGGCTGAGATCCCAATGATGGGGTAGCTCACATCCAGTGACAAAGATCTAGTCCCCAGCCTCAATTCAGGAGATCACTGAAGGGCCATCCCAGCTACAGAGCTCCCTCAGGGACTGGCAGAGGCCTGTGTTAAAGCTGTCTCACAACTTACCTTCCTTCTCTGCGCAGCCCTACTGCCCTCATTCCCTTCCAGGTGTTACTCCTGAGTACCTCCATGGTAAACCACCTGCACACTGATTTCTAGCTGTGAGAGTGTTTCCCAGGACATCAGGGGATGGTGGTGGAGGGGATGCAGCAGCTAAAACACATGAAAACGACTGGACTAAAAATGCTGCAGTTTTTTTCACATTGAGTATGTTCTTTTATTCAAGAGAGAGATTTTTTCTTGAATTAAATACTCAACAAGAACCCATTATGTGCTAAGAACTATGTGATCTGTTAACACTGACAGAAGATTCAGGGTACACTGACTAAACCTGAATTTCTGCATGGTCTGTTTCGAGTCACCAACCATACACAACCTTAGAACACTGAGCATTGGTAACTGAAGGTCAAATCTGCCTGCAAGTGTGTTTTGATGATCCATGCAGTGGCTTGAATATTGTGATTTGGTTACAAGTTTTAAAATAAGGAAATTTCGCATAAAACCAAGATCCTGGATGCTTTCAGAAATAGAAAGGTCTAGTGTGGTCTTCCGGCCACACAAGACCTGCACTTGTGAAATAAACAATCACCTGGAGCTAATTCATGGCTGTCCTGAAAATCAGTAGCCATTCTAGTTTGCCACATTCCCCACCATGCCCTATTACATGATAGCTGGCCTACTTTATTTCTAGGCCTCTATAGGCATTCCAATTTGTGGTCTCTTTCTCAACCACTAGGTTCATAAGTGTTTCTCCCAAGCTCCAGACTATTCCTAATGACCTTGGTTGAAGATTTGGGGCTTCTTCTGCAGAGCTCTCCTGTCCATGTGAGATGGTCTCCAAACTCTCTAACATTCTTTTGAAGTAGAGCACAGCATTAAAAAAATTATCTTCATTCCTTACTAATGCTTTTAAGAAAGTTATCTAGTGTGTCTATCACATTACGCACAGGTACCATTACAGAATTTGTATGTTGACTCTATTCTCACAGCTCAGTGTTTGCTTTCAATAGCAGGAAACAAGCTGAGGGAGAGGTGGGGTGTTCCCCTTGTGACAAAGGCGGGACTGAAGCCCATTTCCTCTGACCTCCATCAGTGCTGTGGCTTCCAATTTGGCCTGACTCTGGAATTTTATCTCAGCACACATGTAGATGCAGCAGGAGTTGAGCTTGGAAATAATTCTTTCCAAACTCAGCATATTCTAAAAATATGCTGAGAGATATACGCTTGTTCTGATAACGTTAAGGCACTGGCCATTATCTGGAATATTCACAGAAATCTTTGGCACTGGGTCCAAGTCAAGATACGCTAAGACACCAACAAGAGGAGAAACAATTTCTACTGTAAATCTAGCACCTGCTAGCTTTCCAGATCACTCCCTCTTGTATCCAGATTTCAGGGATTCCTCAACCCCAACAAGACCCACCACCCATTGATCATATCCTTTTTGGTGTCTTTCATCACCCTCATACTTCCTGTCTTAACCAGCTTACATTTCACGACAGGTCATTAGAACCACCCTCTTGTGTGAACTCTCAATCATTCACCTATTTCTATTCTCATTGTCCTTGCCTGCCAAAGGCCCATGGTCTAGTTAGCTTGAGCTCTTAGTCTTTTCTACCCCTACACAGGTACAGCTGAATGGGGCTGTGGGAAAACAACCACTGAAAACCCCTGAAGTTGAGACTGAGCTGAGAGAGAGTGAGGAATTCAAGGATGACCCCTCTTCTACCCCATGTCACCAAAGGCAGGAGTGGAGGCGGGCTTCAAACTCTGTCCCCTCCTGCCCAGACTCACCTCCTGCCCCCAATATAAATAATACAAACTAACAGTAGTATATAGAATTTCCCAATAATACATATGAATGATATTAACCATCTACCTTGAGAACATCAAGGATATTGTCATTATACCCTGTACCCATCCCCACAAGCAGCACAGATTTCCTTATCCCCGGACTCTAATCATAAGTTATTTCCTTGCACATCACATGCTTCTGTCCCAGCTCCTACCATCATTCTACTGCCCTCTAGATCTCCCAGCCAATCATCTGCAACCCCCTCTCTGACAGTGACTGTTACCTGCTTGCTCTATCTGAAACCTGGCCCAGCCCTGAGATCACGGTGTCCTCCCTGGCAGCCTCCTCAGGTGGTGGCCATTTTCTTTCCCACAGCCCTCATCTCAGTGGGCCTGGATTTGGGAGTTTTACTCCTTTTGTCACTTCCAGGTCATGCTTTCTTCCTTAAAACCTTTCAATGGAGTGTCAACTGAAGAATGGCAGGGTTCAGAAATTTGGAGAAAAGACCCTTATTTCTCATAAGGGATTGCAGCCTGCAGGGTGGCCATTCTGATGGGCTGGGGAGCAAATCCTGCAGCCAGAAGCCAGAAACAGATACTTTAAGGGAGGTGCAAGAGGAACTGGCATGTATGCTGAGCAGGGTGGCCAAATATCCATATTCACAAAGCAATAGGAGTCATGAATGTTTGTGAAAGGAGAAATATGCACATGTTAATGGAGCTTCATGGCCCCTCATGGGTCCTATGTACAAAAAAGCATTAGCATGATTGGAGGGTGGAGTTTTGTGCCCTCTGGTGTCAAAGGGCGAATCAGAAGATGCCAAAACCCTTACTGTGCATCGTCTGTAGACTGCCAGAACCACTCTGGTCTGCTCTTTTATCAGACAAAAAACACGGGGGTATGTCAGGCAGTTGTATAATATCAGCAGCAGAGTCTTTTGAAAGAGCTACTCTCTTTTTAGTCCTTAGGGAAGAAAGCTCAATCATGGTAAGCCAGGGAGGGGGTATAAGGAGCCGTGTCTGACACCCCCATCTCATCACAGTCAAGCTTTCAAGGTTATTCCAGGGTCCCCTTGGCCAGGGGAAGTCCAATTCACTTGACTGGGGGACTTAGGATTTTATTTTTATTTTTCAGGAGTTTGAGACCCTATGTCTGCTCCAGCCTATGGTGAGGGGCAGGCAGGCACCATCCCATGAAGTGTGTGCGCCATGTTTTCAGACTATCCAACCCACAACCCTCAGCCCACTTCCCTTGACTCTCAGAGATTGCAGCTGCTGGCTCACTGTCATTCTCCAACTGTGTTCTTGTCAAAATTATGGTGATTTTGATATCCACAGAATCCAACCATGTCTCATCACCTCTATTGCTGCTCTCGCATTGCGAGGTTCTGCCATCTCTGGGTGATTTCAGTAGCCTCTGATCTTTATCTTTGTTTCCCCTCTTGTGCCTCTATGGTTGCATTTTCAACGTAGTGTACAGGGTGAACTAAACTACCTAAGTTAGACTATGACACCACTCTGTTGAGAACCCTCCAATGGCTTCTTGTCTCACTCGGGATGAAAGCCTGTGCTCATTGTCACTTTCCAATTATGGGGATTTCAATATTTTGGCTATATGCAATTTTTGTTTCCTCTCCCTCAATGATCCTATCCTCAGCCATGCTCACTTTAGAAGGTGCCATTGTCAATAAAACATCTCTGTAATCTCAACTCGAGTATTCTCCAGCCATCACCAGCTAGCTTTCCAGTTCACTCCCTCTAGCATCCATATTTGAAAGATTCCTCAGTCCCAACAAGACCCACCATCCATACTGATCCTCCCAGCTTTTTGCTATCCTTCATCACCCTCTTACCCGTTGTCTTAAACAGTTTAGATTTCATGGCTTATCATTATAATCACTTTCTTGAGTGAACTCTCAACTCCTTCATCCCTTTTAACACTTATTGTCCTTGGACAGCAAAGCCCCATGGTCCAATTAATTTATGCTCTTAGCCTGTTCTGCCCCTGCAATGGTTCACCTGAACATCACGGCAGACAAACACAACCATGCAGGCTGATCACACCTTAAACTCATGATAATGAATGTTTACAGGTCCTTCCTGAGTGTTACCTGAAAATTCTGTTCAATTTCTCATCTTTTCAATCCCATATTCTACTTGATAAATGTTTTGTCTTTTCTTGGATCCTCAAGCCTCTTCTACTTCTCTGTCCTCCTTACCCTTAGCTGGTGACTTTGCTTCCTATTTTGTAAGAAGATAGAAGTATTCAGAAGATAATGTTGATAAGCTCCTACTAACACACTGATTTAGCCATTTTCCTGGAACACGGAAGACTTTCCCTGGCTCCTATCAAATACCACCCCTTCTATTTGTGCATAGATCCTAGTCCTCTCACTCAAGAACATTGTTCTTGCAATTCTCCCCTCTCACTTCTGAATCATCAGTTTTACCTTCTCCTCACTTTCATTGCTGTTAGCATAAAAACATACTGTTATTTCTCTTATTTATTTATTTATTTTTTGAGACGGAGTCTCAGTTGCCCAGGCTGGAGTGCAGTGGCACAATCTCAGCTCACTGCAACCTCTGTCTCCTGGGTTCAAGCAATTCTCCTGCTTCCACCTTATGAGTAGCTGGGATTACAGGCACATGCCACCACGCCCGGCTAATTTTTGTATTTTCAGTAGAGACGGGGTTTTGCAACGTTGGCCAGGCTGGCCTCAAACTCCTGACCTCAGGTGATCCTCCTGCCTTGACCTCTCAAAGTGCTGGGATTACAGGCATAAGCCACGGTGCCTGGCCTATTTCTCTTATCTTAAAAGTAATTTCCCCTCCACCTACTGCCCAATTTCTCTTTCCTACACACAGTCTCTCCTGGACTTCTCTAGGATAGTAAATTTTTTATTTTATATGTCAACTTATCTAGGCCATAGCATCCAAATATTTGGTCAAACATTAGATATTTCTGTGAGGGTACCTTCACATGAAATGAACATTTAAATCAGTAGACTTTGAAACAGATTATTCTCTGTAATGTAGGTTGGCCTTATCCAATCAGTTGAGGACCTTCAGAGAAAATGACTGACCTCTTCAGAAGAAGAAGAAATTCTACCTGCAGATGGCCTTGAGACCTGAGCTGCAACAGCAACTCTTCCCTGATCTTCAGCCTGTTGGCCTCCACAGTTACACGAGCCAGTTCCTTAAAATAAACTTCTCCCTCTCTCTCCATATACCCTCTATTGGCTCTGTTTATCTGGAGAATCGTGACTTATACATTGTGTTGTTTCCAGTTTTCTCCTTTTATTGTCACTTATTCCTACTCAAAATGCCTTTGGCCCTTATAATTGCACCAAAACTGCTCTCACCAAGGTCTCTGATGATCTCCATATGGCTAAACCCAAGGGTCAACTCTTGAGTATTTTCTCACTCTATCAGTAACTATGCTTACACATGCACTAAACACTTCCATCTTGAATGCTTTGCTTACCTCACCTGGGACTCCTTACTCTTGTTTTTCCCTCAGCCACACTAGTTGCTTCTCCTTGTACTCCTAAGTCCAAGTGACCAAGGACTTAGTCCATGGACCTTGTCTCTTCGTGTCACCTCCTAGGTAATCTTACCCTACTTGCATCTGTATATTGAAGACTCTTGAATGTATTTCTCCATACTGGACCTCCCCCTGGCCTCCAGACTTGTCTATTTAACTGCTTAATGATGTCTTTTTGTGGAACTCTAACAAGGAACTTCAGAGGAACATGTTTAAAATCAAAATCCTGGTAATCCCTTTACACCGACACTGTTCCTCCTGATAGCTTGATTTTAGTTAATGGAAAACCATCTTTTTTTTCCCCCCCACCCGAGACGGAGTCTCGCTCTGTTGCCCAGACTGGAGTGCAGTGGTGCAATCTCTGCTCACTGCAAGCTCCACCTCCTGGGTTCACACCAGTCTCCTGCCTCAGCCTCCCGAGTAGCTGGGACTATAGGCGTCCGCCACCATGCCCGGCTAATTTTTGTATTTTTTAGTAGAGACGGGGTTTCACTGTGTTAGCCAGGATGGTCTTGACCTCCTGACGTGATCCGCCCACCTCAGCCTCCCAAAGTGCTGGGATTACAGGTGTGAGCCACTGCACCTGGCCCGAAAACAATCTTTTTGTAACTCTGGACACAAGTTTAGATTTATCCTGACTCATATTTTTTCTTATGCCTTACAGCCAACTAATTAACAGATCACATTGTCTCCACTCTTAACGATATATACAGAACGCTGCCATGTCTCACCAGCTCTGTTGCCACCACCCTAGTGTAAGCTTCTGCTGCCTCTGGGTGATTCCAGTAACCTCTGAATTGTTCTTTCAGTTCTCCCCCTGTGCCTCTACAGTTATATTCTCAACATAGTGTACAAGGTGAGCTCCTAAACCACATGAGTTTGATTATGACGCTACTCTGCACCCTCCAGTGGCTTCCTACGTCACTCAGGATAAAAGCCCACACCCTTACCACGTCCTGGAAGGCCCTATATGCCTCGACAACCTCTTACCTGACCTCTTCCCCTACCTCCTCCCCACTCATTCTCTTCCTCACACACACCAGGCTGTCTCCCACCTTAGTCTCTTTGCATGTGCTGATCCCTCTACCTGAAAGCCCTTCCCCCAGATGTTGGTATGGCTTGCTTCCTTATCTCCTTCACTTCCCTGCTAAAATATTCTCTCATTGAGGCCTCCACTTACCACACTTCATAAAAGAGCCCGTGGCTACCAACCTCCCTCCTTTTATATCTATTACCACAACTTGATACATTATATATTTGCTCACTTTGTTGCAGATCCTTTGCAACTGGAATGTAAGCTCCATGAGGACTTTTATTCACTGCTTTAACTCTAGAACCCAGAACAGCTCCTGGCACACAGCAAGTACTCAATTAATATTTGTCAAATAACAAATGAGTGTAATTTCTATGGCATGTTAACCGAAGGTTGCTAATGATCTGAAAATGACCTGACTGTGGTTGTCATTCATCTACATTAGCAGTGCCGTGGAGTTACCTACAGAACACATCCCAGAAAGTATGCATACGTCTGTATTTTATCTTCTTCAAATCCAAGTCAGCTCTTTTGAGGGATTTAAACCTTCCAGCATATACCAATTACCTTGTCTCTAGTCAACTACAGTCTGTTCTTTACAGAACCTTGTAATTTTTTTCTTTTTTTTTTTTTTCCTTTTGATGACCTTCTAACACTTGCAAGAAGTTACATTCATAATTTTGATCTATAGTCATGTTAGGCCTGAAAGTAGTTCTTTGGACAACAAACAGATGTTATGTTTTGAGACCTTTTGTCTAGGTCATTTGGTAAATTGTCAAGCTCTCTAAACAAATATCAGTTGGGACAAAAGATCTGCCCGTAACCAAGGAGTAGCCTTGAGAACATAATGAAATGAAGAAGCCAAGGGCCCTAGAAGAATGGGGTCCAGTCTTAGAGAAATGCCACCAAGGCCAGAAGTAAACAGAAACCTCCCAGAGCAAGGACATCCTCCATGCTTAGGAGAGCCACTGGTTAAGGAATTCCAGTAATACAGTCTCAGTGAAAAGGAAACGACCTAGTCCAGGCGGGTCTCTTTCAGAGGTCAGCAAATGCAGGATAAATCCCAGACACACTAAATTGGAGCACTGACAAACAGACACATTTCAACTGGAGATAAGCCTTCAAATTGATGAGATGCAATGAAACTCACAATTAGAAAAAAGGATGAATAGGCAAAAATCCCTACTCCCTAGAGGAGAAAATTACATTGTCCCCCTTAGAAACATGTATTTGGACATGATGATCTTCCAGAAATGGGTTTTCTGGAGCTTGGGTAAAGGCTTTGCTTGGCTTGATCTCTTAGAGTTAATATTGAGCTGTTTCCAGCCTCCTTACTGTCTCTGGGTGGAAACATTTATTTTTAAAACATGGAAGAAGAATCTCTTTTGTCAGGACACAAATAGGTACCCCAGGTTCCCCTGGCATGAGTGCTGACCTTTTCTAACAGAAGAGAATACAGACGTATATTGAATTAGAGAAACGAAAAAATTTAATCAGTTCTTAAAGAATTAAGTGGTCTCACTGCTTATTGACTAACTGAATCCTGACTCCGGTTCATTTCCTTTATTCCAACCTTTTCCTTAAAAGATAGTAAAACAACTACAGACTCCTTAATCTGTAACCCCCTCTAACAGCCATCGACTACTTATTCCCTCTTTTCATTGAAGCCGTTCAGAACTGCAGGCTACATCTGTTGTCTCTCCATAGCACTTTCCCTTGGTTGGCAAGAAACAGCCATTTGGATCATGGTTTGATTAATGACTAGCTTCTTGCACTGGAATGTGAGCATCATAAGAGTCTGGGCCATGCTTGACTTTGTTCACTGTTTTTATCCCCTGTGTTTTGTGCTACATCTGCACAAGGATGGTACTCAGTAAATAGTTGTTGACTTAGTGAATAAATAACTTGGCTCAGCACTGTCTTGAAAAAACATTTTTTTTTTTTTTTTTCACCAGAACTTTCTTTTGCCTCATGCTAATTTCATCTATGGACACAAAAGTTGCTTTTGTGCATTAAGTGAACTATTTGTCTCTGGCGATAGTGCTGGAGAAGAGTTTGAGAAAGGGTTATATTATTTTTTTCTTAACATTCGCATGAAATAAATAGGCCTTAAAAGCATCTTGGTTTTTCTCTAATAGCCTATTATATATTTCTACTGCATACATTTGTCATCTTGACACATTTCCTCAATATATTTTCAGTCCATACTTCTTTGGAGTGTGTTTTTAAAAATTGTATTATATCCATTCTTAGTTGATTTTGACCCAGATTTGAAATATTTGGTGTTCGTCTCAATAAAGTAGGACTATTTTTCCTCAATCCTTCCAGCCCCAGCCTGTTTTATTTGTCTCCACTTGCTTTTTCGTATAGAACTAATGTTTGAAAACTTATTTTGTGTTAGGCATTCTGCTAAGGATTTTGTTTTCCAGGTTAATATAATACATAAAACAATTCTGTGGTAGGGCACCATCATTATTTCCATCCTACAAATGGGGACACTGAGACTTAGAGTGTTGTTACCTGGCTCAAGGTCAAATATTTAATAAGTGGTGGAGGAGATTCTCGATCCAGAAGGCAACCTTTTTGTCAGTTGTGTAAATCTAAATGACTTTTAGAAAGTTTGTTTTTAACATGTGTGTTGCCAGTATAGCAAGCACATTATGTGCTTTTATACTGTGATGATCTAACATTCAAGACAAATAGTAAAGTATTTGCTTATACATTTTTTATCTCTTAAAATGTAAAACGTCATATTTTTGTCGGAAGCTTTTAAAATGCAAGCATGCAACTCCCTCTCACGTAAGTTTATTCATTCACAATACCAGAGACCCAGTGGTTACTCCATTGCTGTCACTGAAATTCCCATTAGGGAGGTAATGAAATCAAGTAGAGGGCGGAGTTACGAAGACTTGTTCTCTGGTGCTTGAGCGACTCTGAATCCAGTTCCCTTTATTTCTTTGTCCTGATGGCAAATGTATCTTTTATTTCCTGGAAGAATTTGCAGCCAGATGTATTACTCTAACATTTATGCTTCTATGGCAGGCTTCTTACAGTGGAGAAGGTTTGGGGAGGTGAAGGAAAGAAACTAAATAATCAAAGAAACACTTCTACAAAGAGAGAATGATATTTTTTGTTTTGCTTGTAAAATCTACCTTTATTCATTAAAATAATGCATTTTGCCGATTCGTGGTTATTTATAACTGTTGGCTGAAGGAATATTCAACTTCTTCATCCACGTTTTATGGCTGGAGCATATTTTGCTCTCTGGGAAGTAGAAACTCTCTCGGGTGGAAGCAGAGTAGCCAAGTGAGGCTGCCCTTCTTACTGTCTCTGTGAGGGAGATCCAGTGGGCCCTGTCTGTGGTGTTTGCCCACAAATCATGATTTTGTCCTGGGATCACTGTGAGTAAGAAGAGTGAGGAGTTTGACTAGCCACACTGAAACGCTAATGGGAAACATCAAGGTGCAAATGCTGATTTGATAGTCACAGATTTGTTCAGAAATCTGGCAATTAGGAATGTGAAGGTTGGCATCAGCACAACAAAGGTCAAAAGGAGAGAAGGGAGCTGTCTTATATCATTTGGAACTTATTTTTTAAAAGTCTTTTCTGAGTTTGTCAACCACCTATCTAGGTGACTTAAATGAACTTCTTGAAGTAGAATGTAAAATTAGATAATGATGCATGAACATAAAGAGGACATTTGAATCATATCATTACTGAAAAATCCAACATTATAACAGTAGAAAAATTAAGAGGATATTTGGGGGCCATTCCTTACCTTTCAGGATTGACAATATCCACTTCCCTGGGCTCCCACCACTTAAAGTGAACTCTTGAGTCTCCCTTTGGGTACCTAAAGTGATAGTCTTATTTTAGAAAGATGATACCACTTCCTGCTGTCTTTGAGCTCTCCAGTGGGCAGCCATGCATCTGATGTTCTGGCCAGAAGTCAGCAAGGGGTCCTTCTAGCTATTTATTTTGAGGTGAAAGAGAAATAAACATTTCCAAATACTACCCCATGGGATGTCTCCCTAGCTCACAGGACCATAAATATACTTAAAAGCATCCTGACAATAGAGACATAAATTTTGTTGAGACACATCTTGAATGGAAAACATTTTATATTTCTAAAGTGCCTCTTTGGACTTATCTATCCAAGAGGGAAAAAAATCTCACAAAAACAGATTTTCATAGCTAGGTATGTCTTTGAAGCTACATATGACATTATTACATGGTCATAAGACATCTTCACACCTACCCGCTCCACAACAAACTTTGGGTGTATGTACGTACATATATGTATGCATATGTGTATGTGTGTATTCATTTCCTTTAGTAAAGGCCTCAGACATTTTCTATTCGGAAGAAGGCCAGGTTTTTAACCTCTTACTGGAATCAACTTGTAAATTAAGCTTTGAGATTTTCAGAACCAATTAGTATGTACCAAGTAGTACCTGATACATAGCAAAAGCTTGAATACTCGTTGAAAGAATGAATGCGTGAGCTCATGGGAATGTATTCTCCTTTGAGCACTCTAAGAGCTGTGAGTCTAGACCTGGATATTTCTACCTATTATTTATAGCTCTAGTGATCAGGAGAAATTTGTTACTCATGGGCATTTTCAGGAGGTTTTCTCAAGTCAAAGTCTTGGAATTAGAGTCGCCATAAGAGAGCACACTTCTAAATTCTTACGACTTCAGTGTGGCCTTTAACATATATTGCAGTCACCTGGAGCATCCTTAAGGCTGCATTGTCATTGCATAGTTAGACACTTTGCAGGATGACAGAGAATGTGCTGGATAATTGGTTGAAACTGCTAAATTATGAGGACAAGCATCCTGGGCCATACACACCATGTATAATGTGTTGAGTCATCCACAGATAATTGAAATCTGGACTATGTGTGCAGGTTTTATAGTGACCATAATCTCTTGTTTTGACATTTGAGACAGGAAAATGCCTCCTGCATAATGAGAATTACTAGTTACCAAAGCCTTATAGGCAGGAAGGCAACATTTTGACTAAAAATGTACCTAAAAGTGTAAATAATTCAAAATCTGGCATATTTTATTTTAGATAGCCTGTTACCCCAATTAATAGAATAAATATAAAATAAAGTCAACAAACTTCTTCCTGTGATGCTAAAGAATAGATTAATTGTACCAGGTATTTTAGAATATTTTGAGAGAATTGTAGAGATAGATTAACACTTGGCTTATTAAGTTTGCATTGATTTATCGTCACCTAAATATCCCTTTTCTTCCCCAAGATGCTGACAAAAACACAGCAATACAACTGGGAGTATGGGAAGAGCAGCTAATAGCACATCAACTACTGTTTCCTGACAGTTGTGTGTATGCCTCAGATAATTGGTTCAAGTTTCTTGCCTCATTATAAGACAACATATCCTCAGAGCTCTCAGGAAACATGCTCATTTTTCCCAAATTGCATTAAATCACATAAAGATTTTTCCCTCTAAAGATTAGCTTCTAGAAGGAATGGTTAACTCTCAGGAAGCTATACATTAGCTAGTCCAGTTACTGCTGCTCAGAATAAAAGCAAACAATGGAAATATGAAGCCAGCAGCCTTCACTGCAGATGAGCAGGGGCAGGGGATATGATTTAAAAGAAACCAGACTGGTTTTGTTAATTTGAATAAGCCCAGCCCAAAGAAAGAAAGAAGCTGCTCCTTGACTGAGAGGCTGAGGGACAGGTGTCTGGCTAGTTGCATTAAACCTTACTGATCTGACAAAATGGTTACATTCCTAGACATTGGAGTGCCCTTACGTCAAAGCAACATGTTCCTTCTTTTTTGTTACGTGTCAATGATGTCAAATTAGCTCTTATTAGAACTCTATGTGTAACATTCAACTCAAAAGGAAGCTTGTAATTATTTTCAGAATTTATTTGGCAAAAATTCAACTTCTATAGAATCAGTCAAGGTATTTCAGGCAGTGGTGCAACTTCTGTAATTATTTGGCTGATTGATTCTCTTTTCCACTTCAATCAGTTTGTCTGATCATAACTCCAGTAAATTTCCAATATCTACATTCATGCTACAACCTCTATGCAACCTATCTAAGGAGTAAACAGAGTGAGAGGTAAGTAAATGACTATTTAATGGGTATCTTTGAGAACTGGAAATTAGGGATAGAGATATTTCAATGTATCTTCTACTTTTAAACAGTATTATTCCCTTCTTTTGGATAACAACAGGTTTGACTTCATATCCTTTTCTGTTCTTACAACAGTAACAACTTGTTTCAGTATGTTAGTCTCATACTGAAAAATAACTTCACAGTGAAAAAGTTTTCAGAGTGGTCCCAGTGACTCATACCTGTAATCCTAATTCTTTAGGAGGCCAAGGTGGGAGGATTGCTTCAGGCCAGGGGTTTGATACCAGCCTTGGCAACACAGCAGGATCCTCATCTCTGCAAAAATAAAAATTAGTAGGGGTGTTGGCACATGCCTGTAGTTCTAGCTACACAGGAGGCTGAGATGGGAATATTGCTTGACATCAGCAATTCAACATTACAGTGAGCTATGATCATGCCACTGTACTTCAGCCTGGGTGACAGAGCGAGACCCCGTCTCAAAAAAAAAAAAAAAGTTTTCAACACTCCCTTCACAAAAATTTGAAACATCATTCTATTTTTCTATTTTTGAAGTAGGTAATGCTACTATATCTTATTAGATATATTAGCAATATGATACTATATTGACATATTGACAACACAATATAATTACAAACCTAGAGAGAAAGTAGCATGCATACATCTTGCTTGAAAGAGAAGTCTACAACCTTCTGTGAATACTGCATACTAAAAAAGCAAATTACTATTTCCAAGAAATTTGCTTTCAAATTTGTTTCATCACAGTCGTACTAAGAATATAGAAAATATCACAGTGCAGACATTTCAAGAAGTATCCTACCTAGTTGGAATGGAGGCAGCCAGAGATGATTAGAAATACAAGAGGAGAATATTTGAATTAGAAAGGACTCATGTTAAATTGGATATAATTACAAAATGTAAATTAATGTATAAAATGTTATTATATGAACAAGAGTAAAATTCAGAGATTAGTGAAACCAATTCTAGATTTCCATGGAATCTCATGCCTTGGGGAGTGAGGGAGAAGATATCAGTGGCGGAAGAGAAACGCCAAGCCACTGAGTCTCTTGGACTCAGCCCCTTCTTTCTTCTTTTGTTAATACTGGGTGCTACTTAATATTAGGTAAGATAATATCAGACCAAAGAGGAACTATTTCCTCTGAGAACCTATGGGAAGTCAATAAAAGAAGTACATCACATATTTAAATTTGACAATGTTAGATCTATAAGCTGTAATCTCATTCTATCAGTGGGTTTCGACTTTCTTAAGGAATTTCATTTTTTTCTTATAAACACCTGATTTTGTCCAGGCCTTCTAATGCTCTGGAGAATGCTGACACAATATGGTTTATTCTGTCTGGATGTGTGTTACATCACGTTGTCCCCTACTGATAAAGAGACAGTGGGATACGTAAGCCAATCACTAGGACACCCATGAGTGAAATAAGCAGGGTGGCTTAGCCAGATATCCATTGCTAGCCTTGATACAAAAGGTCAAAGTAGAAGTCTTCATGGCATTAACAATTTACTATTAAAGCAATGAACATCACAAATGTTTGGCAGGTGCTACAATGAGTTATTTCTCTATTCATTTTCTTGAAGGTCAAAATTAATTTAAAAAGACAAATAATCTTGTAAGGTGAGAATAGTTTCAAATTATATTGAATTCCCCTTGGATCAATTGAACAGTTTGTTCTTGGAGGTCAAATTCCTCCATAGTGATCAATCTCTGTGGGTCAAATTCAAACTTAATGTTTTTGATGGTTTTGAGAAAGTTTTCATTGCATTTCACCTCTCCCCTAAATAGGTGTTTAGACACACTTCAATCTATTGTATGTGCTTTCAAGACACACTTCAATCTGTTGTATATGCTTTCAAGACACACTTCAATCTATTGTATATGCTTTC
>NW_012105864.1:1067146-1091882 GCF_000951045.1 Mandrillus leucophaeus
TGCTTTCAAGACACACTTCAATCTATTGTATATGCTTCGTATCTACTCTGATTCATGGGTCTGCATATAATATTTGGCCTCTCCTTGCTTTTCAATATGCCGAGGTAAACCGTAATTATCCCCATGCCTGTTTCATGTTACCTTTTGGCATGTATACCTAAAACATCAACTCCTATTGGAACAAATGTAAAGCAAAGTGCAAGACCATGAGGGGTGTTTGTCACAATATGTTGGACTCACATGTGGGTGAATTTTTATGGCACTATCAATTTGGAAATAATGCTTTCAATTCCTTTTTACTGCATATGTCAGACCAATTTTTCATTAACTAATGTGATAGTTTGACTTTTGATTGTAGTATGTTTTAGTAAAAAAATCTAGGGGCAATGTGTTCACTTGAATATATCTGAAAGGCAAATTGTTCAATTGATTCCCCCTCTTAATCTCTCTCTCTTCCCATATTAAGGACTGTTTCCAGCGCTCAAAGAAGCTGCAGCTCCTAATCTAACCATCTCTTCCAGAACCTTGGACTCTTGCCTCCAATTTTCTGCTCCTGGTTTTTCTCATCTATGGAATAAGGAGACAGGACTACGTAACTGTAAATATTTTTCTTTTTTCTGACTCAGATATACCTAGAACTTCATCTTGTTGCATCTTTCCTTTTAAAAGTAAGTTATGACAAAAGGTTAACAAATAGGTCACCTAGGATAGCTTTGTTCATTCAAATAAAAGTGTGTTATACTTGTGATTTGCCAGGAAGGTCTAGTTCTATAGTTAAGAAATCAGTTTCCACACCATTTTTCTTCTCTGAATGGGAATTTTTAAAATCTTAAACAGATGTTCTGTGTGGTCCACAATTAAGGAAATAACCAACTGGCTAACAACAAAAAACTGGCTAACAACAACAACAACAAAAAACAAAAAACTATTGGCCATTTAAAAAATTCTTTCATGTTACATTGTATTCAGAAAGTTGAACATCTAAAAATGAATATATGTATATTTTTCTCGATGTAATTATGCAATCTGTGTATGTGTACCTTTTGTTCTTGATGATACACTGGAAAATAATGGTTTGTGGGGAAAAAACCCCATCTTTTTCTGGGGCTTAAGCCTCAGTTCTGACACCTAGCAGCTCTGAGACTCGATCATCGTCTGTAAAATGGAAATAGGAACGCCTATCACATGCAGCTGTGAGTACGTAACATTTGTTCTTATAGCAACATGTAAACTAGCTCAGGCAAAGCCTACATACACTTCTAAATGTTATAGTCTGCCAGTGAATTATCATATAAATGTGAAATGCAGTACAGCAGAGTGAAAGGAGGGTTTGGGGGGTGAATATTTAAAAGTATAAGAAAACTTTCCTGAAATTTCCTGACTCGAACATATGTATATAAATAGACAAGCCACTTTTCAGGAAACATGAACCCTGTGGACCCAACTTGAGATATATCCTAATAAAACTATTGAACTTCAAATTCAATGCGCTTGAAGAGAAGCCAGCCAAAAGGATCACATCTCTCAGAAGTAGAAGGAAACTAGATTGGCATCGGACTTCTTTACGGCATCAGTTAATGCTAAAATAGGATGCAACAATAGTTAAACAATGCTTAAGCAAGGACAGCGAAAGTTCATCTGAAAAGTAACCAAGTAAGGATAACCCGGAAAACTATTGAAAATGAAAGCAATAAGAACATGTATCCCTAGAAGATAATTAAATACACTGTTGCTTCAGTAATGTAGTAATGTAGTAACTTTTCACTGCATGAAAAGGTAACAGAGCAAAAGAACAGAAGAAGAGTCCATAAATAGATATCAACACATTTTGGAGCTTAGTATATGGTTAAGGTGACAAATAATTGAAGTAAAGATAGACTCACCATACCCTAAAAATAGGGTTAGGAGAACCATGTAGCTATCTGGAAAAAGATAAAATTGTATTCATACCTCAATCTATTACATTAAGATTAAAGCACCACATTGAAACATGAGTTGATTCCTTTTTAACAAATGAAGACTTTCCTACTAGTTATTTGAAATCCAGCAGCCATTAAAAACAAATATATAAACAGAACCAAAAATAATCCCAAATCAATAAAAACAAACCCAAACTTTATAAAGAGGGAAAATAAAACAACCAAACAACTTCTGCATGGCTATATGAACTTGAAAGACAAATGAGAAATTAGACAAACATTTGCAACTCATTCTTCCCTAAGACAACTAATCTCCCTAATATATAAGCATTATTAGAAATAGAGAAGAAAAAGACTAAGGAGGCAATAAAGCAGTAAAAAGAACCTGAACATATAGTTTACAGAAAAATACAAATGGCTTACAGGTAATATGAGAATGCAAATTAAAATGACACATAAAGGCTACTTTTTTCACACATCAGATTATCAAAACCCCAAAGTTTTACAACTCACACTTTTGACAGAACTGTGAAGAAACAGGCACTCAGATATCCTGCTAGTGTACAGGGCAGCGCAAACATTATGGAAGATATCTATATAAATTACAAATGCATTTACTACTTGACCTAGCAATTCTACCTCTGAGAATTTATCCTACAAATATGTGTATATTTATAGAATGGCAAATATAAAAGATTATTCATTGCAGCAACATTTGCAATAACACAAGACTGGAAATTACTCAATTTGTCCAATAATAGGAGTCTGGTTAACTGTAGTGCATCCACATAATGAAATACTGTGCATGTATAGGAAAGAATGGAGAAGCTCTGCATGTAATGTTTGAAAATGTCTTCAGGATGTATTAATAAATGAAAACAGCAAGGTGCAAATGATGTATACAGTATACTATTTAAGAAAGTGGATAATGAGTTTATATATTTGCTTATATTTACAAAAACAGATTTGGAAAGTGATATGGTTTAGCTCTGTGTCCTCACCCAGATCTCATCTTGAATTCTGCTCCCACAGTTCCCATGTGTTGTGGGAGGGTCCTGATGGGAGACGGTTGAATCATGGGGGTGTTTTCTCTCATGCTGTTCTCTTGGTAATGAGTGGGCCTCACAATATCTGATGGCTTTATAAGGGGAAATCCGTTTCTCTTAGCTCTCATTCTCTCTTGCTACCACCAGGTAAGAAGTCCCTTTCACCTTCCACCATGATTGTGAGGCTCCCTAGCCACGTGAAACTGTAAGTCCATTAAACCTCTTTATTTTGTAAGTTGCTGAATCTCCAGTGTGTCTTTATCAGCAGCTTGAAAACAGACTAATACAGAAAGAATATACAAACAACTTATAAAAGTGATTACCTCTGGTGGGTGGGTGTAGAGGACGGGATGCATGCAGATAGAGATGAAGTGGGTCTTCTCAACACATGACATTCTGTATGGATTTTATTTGTGAACTAGGTGATTCTATTTCTTAAAAATAAAATCAAATATTAAAATTTACCAGGGCTTGCTTTAGGAGTCTGCTTTCCATATTTCAAATGGTTCTGCGTGTGTGTATGTGTGAACATGGGTGTGTATGCAGATGTGTGTGCGCACGCAGAAAACTTTTACAGAGTCATCATTGCCGTCTTTTTCCTCAATTATTCAGTAAAATCTTCCACACCCCAAATGTCTTGGTGAGTGGATATTTTGTGAGAAGGAAGGGATAGGGAGAGAGAAGCTTGAGGAAAATTCCATAGTTATGTCGACATGGCTGGAAGTCTGGCCAGCAAACACAAGACAGTGACACATCCAGAAACTGAACTGATTCAGTAGTAGTAGGATTAGGAACCATGAAAATGTCTGCTCCCCATGAATTTGCAGAGCTCTCCCAGATAGAATGGCATGGGCTTTCAAACAAATGTTATTTAGACTTTAAGAAGTAAGTGTTTCCAGTTAACATGAGGGTTACAAAGCTCTGTTCTTATTCTAATTCTTCCAGAGCTTGAAAACCAAAATACCTAATTTTAAAAACGGATATGAAACAGAAGGAAAATAATATAGTTCTGAATATTAAATCCAGAGAAAAGAAAAAAGGAAAATTTAAGTATATTAGTAGCAAATGTATTGTGATTTCTAAAACTCTGGAAGATATTTTTTATATATTAGTATTATTTGAAATATACTTAGGTTGTAATCAAATAGGTTAATTTCTCCCCCATATTTCACCCCTAAAACACTAATCGTTCCCATTCAAATGACAGATCCAAAATTAAACAGTAATTTGGTTTCTAAGATAAAATATTTATTCATGTAGCTCTAAATCTATAATTATAAAATATTAAATCATTAAAAATGAAATAACTAAAAATAACCTACTAGTGATAGGAATATCGGTATAAATTTTCCTTTTATCTCTGTCTGTTTTTTTAAGAAATAAATTGAAAATCTCAGTAGCAAAGTTCCTGATCCATAAACCATTCTGCAACCTCACTGACGCTTCTGTTCCAAAGATCTTAATTATTTACACAGTTCCACTAGAAACTGCTTGAGCACACAGCATTGCGAAAGATATGAGTTGTCACTACTTAATAAATGTCCTTGACCCAAACACTGAAAACATGAGTCTGTTTTATAAAGTTTTCTTGCTGAATATTCTTAATTTTAAATAATATCAAATTAAGATAATATACTAGCATATTGCTGTTAAATATGTTGCTCAAGGATTTTTTCCATGAAAAGTTTTGTGAATTTTTTCCCGATGAATACAGCTTGAGAGAGGCCCATATTGTAAAACAATCAACTTGGTTGGATAACTTAGGATGGACTATCTTAAATTGCTATCAGGCTCTGTTAGTTCCAGGCTACTGTTCCCCTGAGATCATTAAGGAGTGATCCTGCTTCAAGAAGGGAAATGGATTAGAAAAATCTCTTTAGGTTCATTCACCCTAAAAAAAGCTCTGATTGTCTTTGGAATAGGGTTCAGGAGGACAAAGACAGGAACCTCAGCAGGAAGTGCTTCTCTCTGACATTTTGAATCGGGAGGTGGGTGTTTACAGATGAAGACAGAGAAAGGAACAATCAGAAGCAAGCCTGGGACCTCTTAGACCCAGTTGTGTGGAGATCATTTTATTCTGGAACACACAATTTTAAAAGTCTTTTGAATCCTCAGGGCCAGCACAGGCCATTGCCTCCAGTAGTTACCAAAAAAAAAAAAAAAAAAAAAAGAGTTAGAATCGTTCAGAGCTCACATTTAAGAGTGAAACCAGAAAAAGCACCATGGAACTAAAGAGGTCACCAGAAACAGGCAAGGAATCGGAGAAAAAAAAGAAATTGCAAAGAATGAAGAAAGAAGAAACCCTAGTTTAGACTTCTGATTTTTCTGGTTGTGGCCTCCCTTAAAATCAAACAGAAAATCTACAACTGCATTCCAAGAACGCACATGGGGAGCTAACGAGAACTAAATAAACAATGCTCTGTGTGCTCAAATATTTAGCAAATAGCTCAGGGCTTACTTGCGTACACCACCATCGAAATTCTAGCCAATTCTCAAAGATGTTTCTATGCTCTGCTAATAAAATAACTCATGTATGTACAATGGTGTACATTGTAATTATTTCCACATGGTTAGCACTTAGACAAAACCTGAGGGAAGAAGGTCAACATTTGATGAATCTTCATCACAAATCAACATTCACCACAGCACAGTCAAAACCCAAAGTCCAACACAGGATAAAACCAACAGATGCAATCATCTGATATGTCAGAATGTATTTTTTTCTCACACTTTTTTCTCCTTATCCCTATTTTTTTTTTCTGGTTATGACCTAGGTAGATGGATGATAAAATGACAGGAAATAACGCATTAAAGTTTTGTAGATAAAATATTACTAAGTGTTTAGGGGTGTTTTTGTCTTTAGCTGTAAATACATAACAAATCCTTGACTGTGATGCCACAATTTGTAATGGGAGAAACCTCAAAGAGAAATCTTTTGGTAGTGCATCTGGATGATGGGATCAAATTCAAGTGATTATGATTTGTGACTCTAATCTCAAGGGAAGCCTTGTTCTGGGATTATTTGTTCATGTTTCCGTAATTCACTTACATAGTAGAATTTCTATATAAAGTAATAGCTGAATAGAAGAGAATAAAAACCTTTCTAATTTTATAGAGTGCAGTTATGACATTCAGAAAGAAGTTACAGGTCTTCATAAAAAGACTTAGCAATCTTTATGCCTAAAACTTAAAGTATATTTGTTTACAGTTTGTAACCAAGTAATGGTGTGGAATGTTTTAAGCTGTCTCATGTTTTAAGCTGTCTCATATTCCATTATTGTCTAATGGGTGACCAAAGCTTAACCCATTGAATAGAACTTAGCTTAATATTTATTAACACAAAAATGAATGGATTGGAATACAATTTCATTTTTTTACTTTATGCAGCTCAAGGATTAAAGTCAATCTCTTCATATATCCTTCATTTATTCAGTAAGTATTTGTTGAGTGTCTATTAATTCACAGGACTGTTCTAGGCACCAGAAATAGAGCAGTGGGCAGAACACAGTCTCAGCTTCATGCGGATTCTAGTTTGGAGAAAATAATAAACATATAGGTAATATGATGTTACCATATATTATGCATATTTCAAAGAAAAAGCAGGCTAGAAGGGAAATGCTGAGAGTGGGTAAAGAAACTCTTTTATGTAGGGTGATCAGGAAAGACTTGGAGGTTCCAATAGTTAAGATGAAACTTCAGTGAAGGAGAGTGAGCCATGAGAAAGTCTGGAATTCGGAGGAAGAGTCAGAAGGATAAACGAGTACAAAGGTTCTCATGCAGGACTAAATTTGCCTTATTGAGGAACTTCTAGCAAGTCAATGTTGCTGGAGTGAAGTGAAAAGTTGAGAGAGGAAAGAAATGTAGAGGGTAGGGCTGGGTACAGTGACTCACATCTATAATCCCAGCACTTTGGGAGGTAAAGGCAGGATGATCTCTTGAGGCCAGGATTTTGAGACCAGCCTGGGCAACATAGCAAGACCCTCTTTCCAAAAAAAAAAAAAAAGAAAGAAATAAAATTAAATTTAAAGTTGTTACTACATAGGTAGAGTCCAAATCAAGAAGAACGCTATAAACTCAGGTAAGAATTTGGGCTCAATGATGGGAATCACTGAAAAATGTTGAGAAGGGTGGCATTATGTGATTAAGGATTTTACAAGTTTCTCTGGCTGTTTTGTGCAAGACAAACTGCATAGAGGACAAGGATGACATGGGGAGGCCAAGCAGAAGGTTATTGTGCTAGTACTGGCCTTAGGCCTTAGGTGATGGTGATTTGTATCAGAGCTTAGCCGTGGATTGAGAAGTGGTTTGCTTTTCGATATATCTGGATGTACTTCCTAGCCAGGAAAACTAAGATTTTTCTGCTGGATTGAATAGGTGTAAAAGAGAGTGAGGAAATGATAATGATTCCAAAGTACTTAGTCTGAGCCACTGGGAAATGGTTGAGCCAATTATTCATTCTTTTCTCAAGTATTTATTAAATACAATTTGTGCTGGAGGCAATAAGAGGTGCTTGGAAAATGTATTGAGCAAAACAGACAAAAATCTCTGGAAGAAAAGGACAATAACATTGAACATAAATAAATGTTAAAATATGTTCCAAAGTTATACGTGTGGTGGAAAGAGACACCAACAGAGAAGGCTAAGAGGAATGGGCAACAGAACAAGCTCCTTTATTTATTAAGGTGATCAGGGTGGGCCCACAGAATCTGAGCCAGGCTAAGGGGTCCAGTGTGTCTGCAGCCCAGTGAGCTAGAGGTAGGATAGGGTAGGTGATGGAGCAAGAGAAACCAGGAGGCCTGATTGTTTAGGGCCTTGAAGGCCACTTGGGGGGTTGTCATTCCTTCTAAAATGTGGAGCCATTTTAGGATTTGGAGCAGAGGAATTACATGGTCTGACTTATGCTCAAAAGTCTCACTCTGGCTGCTCCTCTAAGACCATATTACAGGCAGCAAAGATCACACAGGGAGATCTGCTCTGAGGCTATTGCAGTATTCCAGTTGAGAGCTAATGGTGGCTCGGTGGAGAGTGATAGCCATGAGAGTGTAACAGGTGACCAGATGCTAGATATATATAAAGGTAGAACCCTCCTGATTTCCTGATAGATTAGGGAACCTTGATTTTTTTGGCCTGACAAACTAGAAGGATGGTGTTGCCCTTGACTGAGATGGTGAAAAATCCTATTTGAATGTGAGGTGGGGGAGATTCATAGTTTAGTTTTGGACATTTTAGGTTTGAGATGTCTAGTAGAAGTGAAAGAATCATATTGGTGGTTGGATATTCAAGTCTGGAGCTCTGGAGAAAGTTCTGAGCTGGAGATATGCATTCTTAGGTGGAGATATATACACGACATTGAGAATGATGGGCAGTGAATGAGCCCACTTAGGGAGTGAATGGAGATAGAAAGTCAAGTTGTGCCCTGGGGGTAATCCAACAGTAAGAAGCAGTGCAAAGAAGAACTAGCAAAGGAAGCCCTGAGGCTGAAGAGCCAAGAGGATGTGGGTCGCCTAGGAGAATGTATGAAGGAAGGTGTGGCCCACTGTTGTGAACATTCTTGAGAGGTCAAGTGTAATGAGTGGGAATTGATCACTGGATGTAGCAACATGAAGGTCATTAATGATTTTTGGGGAGCAGTTTTGGAATTGTCATGGGGGAGAAAGTTTGGAAGAGAATAAGGATGGGGTGGAAAGGAAAAGGTTATTCACTAAAGTGAGGAGCAGTGGGGGAAAGCAGATAGGGGCTGAGCATGAAGGGATCAACTCGAATTATTACATCTGTTGAGATTTATTTTCCTTGTTGGTCACATAGAGCCAAGTTCTTAGGCAGATCTGAAGGAATGCTGCATTATTTATTTTCTCAGTGATTAGCATTTAATCACTTCATTTAAATATTTGTTGTTTTATTCAAAATCAATTTTGTACTTCCCTGTTTAAGCCTTCCGAAAATTCATCTTGCCAAAAGAAATATGAATCCTTTGTAGGGTTACTGTGGCTCAGAGACAAAAGATTCCTTTCTTTTTATTGAATTATTTGTGTTTCCCAGTCTGGCAGTGTTCTGAATCTCATATTGTAATAAGTTAATATTTTATTGTACTGCAAACACAATAATGCAGTGTTTGGTGTTAACTATAAGAATAATTGGATTTTATATACACCTGCCCCTCCAAAGGCAAATGTTGGGATTATACAAAGACTTTGTAAATAACAGCACATTGCTCTGTGATATTGCTGTAACAGTTGTTTTATATTTAGCTCTTGTGTTGTTGATCTTCTGTATTTCTATCTGGATTATAAATTCTTGGAAGGTAGAGTGTATGTCATGCATACCCCTCATAGCAAGGAGACCCCTCATAGCAAAGAGACATGTGTGTGTTGAGTCTTACTACTCTTCTGTTAAATGAGTGTTCTCTTGTTTAAAAACTGGGAGTAGGCTGGGCACGGTGGCTTACACTGTAATCCCAGCACTTTGGGAGGCCAAGGCAGGTGGATCATGAGGTCAGGAGATCGAGACCATCCTGGCTAACACAGTGAAACCCCATCTCTACTAAAAACACAAAAAATTAGCCGGGTGTGGTGGCACACGCTTGTAGTCCCAGCTACTGGGGAGGCTGAGGCAGGAGAATGGCTTGAACCCAGGAGGCAGAGGTTGCAATGAGCTGCAATTGCGCCACTGCACTCCAGCCTGGGGGACAGAGTGAGACTCTGTCTCAAAACAATAAATAAATAAAACAAAAACTGGGTAGTAACAAAGGCAGGGTGTAACTAGAATGTCTTCTAATTTGTAGCTTAGTTTTTCATAGTGCCAGTCCTTAAACTAGGTCAATATTTTAGGGGCTCTTTCCTCCTACCTGTCCTTCCTACTCTGTATTAAGCATTTTGATCACTGAAGTCAAATAGAACCTTTGGGAAGTGGTACACTGTACATCTTTTTCTTCCTAATTGAAATCTACATTTTAGTGCAAGGGGTTGTATTTAATCATTTCTTTTATAAATAAAGGCATTTAATGGCCTTGGTAAGTCTTGGAATTGATAAGTGATGACTGGCATATAATTCAATCCTCAATTTGTTGATTTCATTGCAAGTTTATTTGAAATGACAATTTTTTCAATAGATTTTTATCTTTCCAAAATATTTATTAACAAATTTCTCCAAATATATGCAGTTTTAACGGTGGTCTTATAATTTCATATAGGCCTTATAACTTGAAAATTTTCCATTTGCTACTTTAAAGTTTAACTTCTTCTCATGTAAAAAATTTGCTGACTGTCTGATAATCTCATTTGAAGTATTTTAAAAAATAAATAGAGGAGACCAAGTAAATATTATGAACTACAGAGAATAAAACAGCTTAGTTAGCCAACTAAATAGGTGCCTCTTGAAAGAGACATCTGAATGTGCAATTTCTATTTAGTGCTTCAGTTAAAGAACATTACAGAACATTCTCTCTGGAAAGTATCCTTGTCTTAGCTAGTTTGCTTTCTCTTCCAGCTTAGGAACTGCCACCTACTTCTTGAATCTATGCAAAGCAGCTACGTTTCTGTTTGGTTCTTAAGGGCCTGGTAAAGACTTGGAACACACACAAATCGGTACAAGCAAAAACTTAAGTTTGCAAATTTTGATGGTGGAAACTTCATGGCAAAAATTCCTGCCACAGAAATAAAGTAATAAAGGGTTCTCTGGGCCTGATATTTTAGAGTCTATCATTTACGAAATACTCTTTCTTAAGTCCTGCCATATGTCTTTAGATTCCATGCTCTTTCTTCCTTCATCTTGTAAAATAGGAGGACTAGCTTAAAAAGTTTGATGATCTACATCGTTAGGTGTTGTGATGTTGAGACATTGTGGCCAAACCTCTTTGTCAGTTTATTCCTTTTAAAACTTAATTTATATTTATAGAATCTGAGACAGAATAAGGGTCTTAGGAAACATAATATGGCTGTTATTCTAGTGGAATGTGCACTCCTGCAATCTATCATTAGATATCATCGGGTGTCAGCTATGTGCCAGATGCACTCCAATGTATTGGACATAGAGACAGAAAAGACACAGTTCTTTCCTTAACAGAAGTAGAGGTTAGTGGCATCAGTTTATTTTTAAAATGGGATCAGATGAAAATTGTGATTAGATGATTGCACTTGGTCTTTTCTCTCCCCTTGCACACTATGGAGTTGTGACTTCTCCCCTACCTCTCACCAAATCTCAAGGGGAGAGCTCAATGACGGATGGATCTTCAGGCTCATGTGCAGAATCAGAGACAAAGGGGAATTGGTGATGGCAAAGGGGAACAAGGCCTGAGTGCTCTGGATGTTTCACAATGGATCGTGTGATTAATGTACAATTTGAACACGAATTTTGTGTTTGATTGTGCAAAATTTCATCCACAAGAAACGCTAGTTGAATGCAAAAAATTTCACCATCTTGACAAAGCCACTTACAAATACATAAAATGCACCTCAAACCTCTCCCAGCAATGTGTGTCAGGAGTCACTCTCTTGCACATGGGATGTTACAACGTTCTCTCCCATTTCTGAGAACCTTCCTTCCACTTTCGTGATAGTTCACAAGCTGCCACACTTCCCACACCCACTTCTTCAAGCAAACTACAGGTCTTTTAAAGATAAGGCATCATATTTATTGTAGTACTTAAATATACTTTGTAACCACTTAACATGTGTAAAACTGTGCTGCTGCTATTAGGTTTTACTTTCTTTTGTGTGTCACTGACAAAGTTTCTGAGTGGTGTTCCCCAACTCCGACTTTTCCATAAGTTCTGTGGTGTTATTTGCACAATTTTGGATAGCACTGAAAAGTTTTAGAAACATATGTCCCATTCTATCAGAACTGACTGTATTTTCAATATTCCCACATATCCCATATTCCAGATTTTACAGAAGAGAGCATGACTGGAAGTGTAAACAGTTGGGAAAGAAAAGCATTAGCTCTACAATTGTAACCTGTGTATTACTTTAATAATATAACTTTTAGAAAATACAATAAAGAACTAAAATGAATTTGAAAGCACTGCTCTGGGTAAAAAGAGAAAAGTTAGAGAATGGGAAGCTCAAGCCAGAGTCAAAGTGTGGTTGTTGAACATGCAGTGTTGAATGATCCTGTTAGCACCATGGCCTAGACTTGCTCATTCCTGGCATGATCTAGGTAAGTCATAGATAGGTGCGATTTTACCAAGTTGTTCGTTTGCATTGCAGTAACTAGCAGCTAAATGTCAATCCTTCTCAGGCGCCTTCATAGCTCTCTGGGACCTCCTTTGAAACACTATTTGTGTACTTGACTGCAGAATCCACTCTACTGTCTCTATATGAGCAGGAAGAGTAACAGTTTATTCATGCTGAGGTCAATGAGTAATTTCCTAATCTGATCAACAAACTCATTCTCTTGTCTTGCAAACAAGATCATGTACTAAAAAGTCCAATGATGTTGACTGTGTGGTAGCTGTAAATAGCTTTTGAAGACCGGAGTCTGAATTAAATTCAATAATGCTCTAACTTTTCTGGTTACAACAGAATACATTTTAGTATATATAGCATAAAGATTACAGTCCCTGATGCATTCTAAAGCAAATATTAATTGAAGTATCTCTATTGTTATCTATGTATTCTCTAGATAATATTGCTATAAAGATGTTTTCAAATGTTGGAATAAAATCAAACTTATCTTTTTGAAATTTCTAATTGATATGTGTAGAACAGGGTAAATGGATACAACTAGCTTTCCCAGTAAAATTTTCCTTAGCTGTATTTTGGACCTATCTGTTTAGGCTGGGAAGCTGAATTCCATTTTAGCTTAGTCTTTCTTGGCTTTTCAATCATAAACCAAGGTTGAAAAGTGTCACATTTGGAAGTTATTTGGCAAATTTCCTCTCTTGTCTTCAGCACAGCTGACCTCAAAAACATATATTCACTCTTTCCTAGTGCTCAGTCCCAAATCCACGGTTATTTATTTTGTTGTGGTGGTTGCTCTTGTACGGGAGTCTCTTCACTTGAAATTTTACCCTTGGTAATAAGACATATTTGCTCCACCCTACAGGCCTTTGTTAATCCTGCATCTGTCCAGCTCATCCAAGTGCTATCAGGGAGAACTGGAGGCAATCACGATCAAACCCTCATCAGTTAGTTCCAACTCCTTACATAATAGTGAAAAGGACTTTGTGAAAATTTGCAAGATTGTGAAGTGGCTACATTGTCTGTGGTAAATATCCCAGGTTCTTTGCCTCGCACCAAGGAAATCGAGGACACAGACACACAAGAAGCGAGTTCAAGAGCAGAGGTTTAATAGGAGAGAGAAAAGAGCCGAGAAAAGCTCTCTTTCCTGCAGACAGAGGGGGCGCTCCCAAGTGGGTCTTCCGGTTTCCTGGTGAAATGCATAGGCTTTCATAGAGGAGCTTGAGGAGGTGGTGTCTGATTTACACAGGGGCCAAGAGATTAGTCAGACCAGGTGTGCTGTTTGCATAGGGCGTGAGGAAGCTGGACATCTTACCCTAATCTTTTATGATGCAGATGGGGTCTCTACCTGGCTGGCTCCATGTTGCCTGCTTTTTTACTGCCTATGTAGCGACAAAAGGGAAGAGGGAACCTCCATGTTGAACATACCTGGCTCTTAGGTAGTGTGTTGCTATTGGCACAGTTGCCACATTTACCTGTGAAAGCTTCTAGCTCGCTTATCTATGTCTGCAGCTTGATTTTACCGGCTGCTCTTTGTTAGAAAAGAAATGATTTTGGAGCTGCTTTTGTTAAAAGGGAAGCCTTACCAAGAACTCTCTTACCCTCATTAACTGCCTAAATAATTTCTTTTTATCTCGTGTATCCATTGAACGCAGGTATTGACCTCTGTTTCTTTCTGAAGTTCCAGTAAATGACAATTACAGAATTTTTCAAAAAGGGTTTAAGAAAGAAGAGATGAAAGAAGAGAACAGAATCATCAAATTTCAGAATCTAGAAAGCAGGATAAATGACATTTTATCCCACAGGTCTGAGAAAGCTGATTCCCAAGGCAAACCCTAGAAGGGATCTGAAGTCTGCAGCAGACCAAGCACATCTGGAAGAAAGGTTAAGAATGACCAGAAATGAGGGATTGGTGAGAAGTCAGCTCAAGAAGCAGTTACATCCATCTGAATAATGGGAAGAAGAAGAGAGAAAAGAAATTATCAGAGAAAAAAGTATTCAAGAGATTACCCAGAATTGTAGAAAATGAGTTTGTACATTAAGAGGGCTGTGATATTGTAATATAATAAGAAATATATATTTTGGTCTTCGTGTTAGTCTGTTACATGCTGCTAATAAAGACATACTTGAGATTGGGTAATTTATAAAGGAAAGAAGTTTAATGGATTCACAGTTCCACATGGCTAGGGAGGCCTCACAATCATGGTGGAAGATGAACGAAGAGCAAAGGGAAGTTTTACATGGTGGCAGGCAAGAGAGTTTGGGCAGGAGAGCTCCCATTTATAAAACCATCAGATCTCATGAGACTTATTCACTATCATGAGAACAGCATGGAAAGACCTGTCCCCATGATTAAATTACTTCCCACCGCGTCTCTCCCATGACACATGGGAATTATGGGAGCTACAATTCAAGATGAAATTTTGGTGGGGACAAAAGAGCCAAACCATATTAGTCTTCCACCGAATACTTGATTTTATAGCATGTAGCTCCTAAAACCCTTGGAACCTCCGACATGATAAGCGTCTTTTAGTATGCTAATGAGATGACCGGTGGCTGGAGACTCCTGGACAGGCGCTGGATGGGGCTGCTTGTCAGAGGAACTAAAGCAAATGATTAGAGGGTTGGAAGTTCCAGCCATACCCTTCAACCTCCCACCAGTGGAGAGAGAGCTGGAGATGAACATCACAAACAGCCAATGATTTAATCAATCCTGCCTGCTAAATGGAGCCTCCATAAAACCCCAAGAAGATGGTGTTTGGAGAGCTTCCAGATTTCTGAACGTGTGTAGGGGTCCTGGAAGGGTGGCTCAGCCATGGAGGGCATGGAGCCTGACTGCCCCTTCCCTCATATCTTGCGTTATGCATCTCTTCATCTGGCTGTTCCTGAGCTGTATCTTTTTATAAGAAACTGGTAACAGCAAAGTGCTTTTCTGAGTTCTATGAGCCACTCTAGCAAATTATCAGACCCACAGAGTTGGGCGTGGGAACTTCTGGTTTGTAGACAAGTAGGACAGAAGTTGTGGGTAACCTGGGAACCTGCTGTTTGCAACTGGCCTCCAAAGTGTAGAGCAGTCTTGTGGGACTGAACCTTTAATCTTTGGGGCCTACACTGATTCTGTTAGTGTCAGAGTTGAATTGAATTGGGGGGCACCTAGTTGGTGTCTGCCAAGAAGTGGAGAATTGCTTGGTGTGATAACGCTCCTCCTCTATCTCTTGTCAGATGCAATGAAAGTGACGTATCAAGAAGAAAACAGTGTTTTTTTGTTTGTTTGTTTTTTCCCCTACAAAAAGGACCTATTGAGTGTACAGCATAATCTATAAAAATAAAACGACACCAAGCACTTCATTGTGAATTTCAGCCATGGGGGCGAAGAGAAGTATCCAAAAGCTATCAGGTGGCGGAACCTCCTTCTCCCCAAAGCATACTTCTTATGAAGGATCGGGAATCAGAATGGCTTTAGATACCTGAAAAACAATACTGGAAGGAAGACGTCAGTGCAGTAAACCTTTGATATCCCAAGGGAAAATGATTTACATTAGAAAATAGAGACATGTTCACATCAAGTCTTTGTCAAATTAGTTCTCCACACATGGATGCTCTTGAGAATGTGCTCCACCAAAACTATGAACTAAACTAGCAATAAAGACACAGGATCCGGTGATAGGAAATCCAGCCCCAAGTTGGTAGTTAAGAAGGAGCCAGCTGAGGACTGGGAAGAAACCTGCCCAGACTAGAACAGGTCAGATGTCACCAGAGATGAAACAAATATGCAATCAATGAAATTAGCTCACGTGTGAAGCTTAGACACTGGAGGAAAAGTTTGCAAAGTTAGTGACAGAAATTTGAACAACTAAAACACAAGTGTGATGATTAACTTCAAGTAAAACCAAAATGTTGCTCAACAAACAGGAAAAGTTATTATAGATTAATATATGACCCAGCATTGGCCTAACTATCATAAGGTAAATCTTGTATAGTAATCTAACGAAACTAATTAAGATGATACTTGGGGTCAGTCGGGTTGAGGAAGAGTGAATGAGAGCGAATCCTTATTTTCCATAGAGAGAACCTATTAGATAGCCTCAAAATAGAAACATTAAAAGTAATAGCATGAGTTATATTTAGAGTTATGGAAGTAACTATGAGCAACAGTAACAAAAAATCTATCAGAATTTAAAACAGTTGCCTCTAGAAAGGGCAGAAAACCCATGGTCTTCCTAATGTGCTTAAAAGAAATATGTGCATCTACAATTTTGATGAAATTAAAAACCAAACTGAAATATGCAGAATAAAAGAACCAAAAAAAAAAAAAAAAGGACAAAAACATCACATGTTGTTCAATCATAATTCTGCCCGAGTAATTGTTTTTTCAAAAAGTCTGACATTAATCTTTTAGCTCATCTCCCAAGATGGTGCATTTGTTTTTAATTGATTTCCATGGAAAAGAAGAACATCTAAATGAACATCTAACTTGGAATGTTACCTAGAATTCAAGTAAGTTGTTTTCAAATAAAGATGATTTATGATTAAAGAATGATGTGCTGATTTGCTATGTGAATACGGTAAGAGTTCTTTTGAATGTTGAGTGTTTGATGAGCCTCACGATCACAGAGCATTTTCAGACAGTGAATTTTGCCATGAAACAAAGTGGTCACCACCTGCATGTTATGCTGGTGCTCTGGAGCTTCTGACACCTCCATACTTATCAAGTGACATGATTTTCTGTTCCTAAATGTAAATACATTATCTAATGATTCACAAACAGAAATGTGCTCAGTTAATAGCCACCAAGACAGAAGAAAAGGCAAAAACCTTAAATGTCATAAAACTCAGATGCCACTTTATATGAGGGTTGTTTATATGGCTAAGAAGAAACCCTCAATCTATTTATTAGGTTATTGGTATATATCATGCTTAAGTTTATCAAGGCCTCTGCAAGGAAGTTACTGGTAAACATCTATCCGGGCTTTTCAGCTATGTGGAATGATGTGTGTGCAAGCAACAATGAAACTCTGGTTTGTCAAATTTTGGGTTGAGATAATACTGAACTTTAAGTCTTGTTACAGACTACTGGATGGACTCGTTGGGATTATAAATTTTATAATTTTTCCCCATGGAATTTCAAAACAATCCTTAACTGTGTAGAGCAAAAGTAGGGTAGATGGGAGGTAGACACAAGGAGAAAGTGGGAGTCACTGGGATTGCTTTTAAGCAGAGGGACAGGGAACAATGGAAAAGATGGAGGGGGAGGTGGAAGTAGTGCTCGTGACTTTCTTTTGTTTTTTTTTATTTATTTATTTATTTAAGATGGAGTTTTGCTTTGTCACCCAGGCTGGAGTGCAGTGGTGTGATCTTAGCTCACTGCAACCTCTGCCTCCCAGGTTCAAGCAATTCTCCTGCCTTAGCCTCCTGAGTAGCTGGGATTACAGTCACACACCACCACACCGAGCTAATTTTTGTATTTTCAGTAGAGATGGGGTTTTGTCATGTTGGCCACGCTGATCTTCAACTCCTGATCTCAGGTGATCTGCCCACCTTGGCCTCCCAAAGTGCTGGAATTACGGGCATGAGCCACTGCACCTGGCCATGAGTTCCTGCTTAGTTGCTTGTAAATCTGTGCCTAGTTTGTGTACGAATAACATTACCTCTATCCCAATATTTCACTGTTGCGATCTACAGTGATGTGGATTCAGAGAATCAGGGGTTAGGTATGAGTCAGACACGGTTCACGTGGTTCACGTCTTACTAATGGAGTAGTCTTGGGCAAGTCTCAGCTTCCTCCTAAGTAAAATTAAGTTAAATGTTATATATAGTATGAGGAATCATATTCATAATTATAATAGTGTGCTGCTGTGAAGATCAAATGGGATAATGCATGAAAGTATTCAGCACATTGACTGGCATGCGGCAAACACTCAATAAACACTACAAAAATCATGGGGACGGGAACAGAAACATAAACGGAAAGAAGAGAGGAAAATGCAGTGAGTCAGGGAAAAACTGACAACGAGAATTCAGGCTGTTTATGTTCTTCATTTCCTTTCTGGCTTGTCTTCTAAATTTTGTTTTCTCACATCTGACTGAAATAAAGAATATGTTTGAATTCAGTTATGTGTTTTGGCCATTAGCTTACAGCTATCTGTAGATGTAATTCATGGTACTCTCAGCTCTGGTGAAACCGGAGTGGATTATGTAGAGAGAGATGGGTCGTTGTTAGTGAAATTCATCACTCATGCACTGCGAATATTGTGTGAGTCGGTGATTGTGCTGGCACTTCTGGGAGGAGGATGGGTGAGGCTCATGTTCTGTCCTTCAGGTGTCAGGTTTACTGGAAATCACATTATTTCACTTCAGTTCAGTTCAGTTCCACTCAATTCAGTTTATTTTAGTTCATTTCATGCTTCAGCCAGTTGTAGAATGAAACTGGATCTTAAAATAGCAGCACAAATTATCAGAGGGTTCTGATCTTAGGTAGCTGTAGCTTGAGAGGAAAACAAAAAATCTGCTAATCAGCTTGAATCTTCTCGATTCTTATCTGATTGTGAAATAAAGAGAAGTCATCTAGCGAGTAAATGGGCTAAGATGTATCATTCATGTCATCACAAAAGATATAATCCTAGAAGAACAATAAATGTTATTTTTATAAAGGTGATCAAGAATTCTCAGCAAGTGATACATTCTGCAAAACAGACTTTTTCAAGAAAGGTTCACAAGCTCACCACATGAATTCTTTATTCTTTCTGTTTATATCCACTCTTACATATATGTGTATTCACTTCTCTAACTTGTGTATGATTAAGAGTTTATCCTAGCAAAATTATAGCAAATATATCCATTATGGTAAGCTAGTTAAAGCAGTTGAATAACTAGAAAGTTGTGCCTTAATCTGTGCTTTAAACTTACTTTCATCCCCCGAAATTATCTTTGAACCGAAGAAATAATTAAATGTATATATAAGGTGTGTGGGTGTGTACATTTTTTTTCTAGATCACCAGGAACAAATAGTCTGGCAAAGTCAAATTTATAACCACCAAATCCTGGGAGACAAATAATAAAGCTGACACAGAAGAGACAAAAAGATCATCAAACCCCTGGTCCAGTGAAAAACTCATACAATTGGTGACAGGGAAGTCTTGAGTAGGTGAGATTCAGGGAGTCTCACACATACACATTATTATGGAGTTAGGGTCTCAGTTCATGGCAACGAAGGTCTTAGCCAACTCTCCGTAAAACCTCCAACTTGTGACAGGCTGATGAGTTAGTCACAAATCACTACCAACAAACCCAGAGTCTGACAAAATCAGATGTATTGAGTCAATGCAGCAAGGGGTGGTGGCCTTTGGGAAGAGCCGGGAGTGCTGCATCATAGGAGGAAGCGTCTATCACAAGGTCTGAGTTCTTACTGAAGAGCTCGGAGGAGGATCCAGCGGAAGCCAGTGAGGATCAGTTCTAGATTAGGACAAATGAAGATTAGGGATTATGCCAAGTCATGAGGCAAGGGCATTTAGCAACTCTGGATCCCCAGGAATAGATGAGTTACAGCAAAGCACGTCTGTGAGCACCATTAGTGACAAGGCAGAGGTCATTCAGGAAGAGGGTTGTTATGGCATTGAGCAGCTGCTGCATGACCTTGGGAGAAATAGTGTTTCCTGTTAATTACACAGCTGGCCTTGTGTAGCTGTCTTCTCCACTGGATTAGCAGACGGGCTCCTTGTTTCTTTTTCAGTCTGAGTTGATTTTCACTCTTTCAGTTCTGGACAGGTTCGCTCTCTCTCTTTTTCTCTCTTTATATATGTAAAATTTATATTTTATATCAATTATGTATATTATACTATTTATATATTTTATATTTACATTTTAATGTAAAATTATATATATGTAAAAAATATGTATCATTTGGGAGCAGAGACCCTGTTATCTATTCAAATACTCAAATTTGATGCTAATAGATGCCTGTAGGTTTCAGGTAAGAGAAAATTCTATTTTTAAGCTGAAGAGAACCAGTGAGTTGGAGCTGAATCTGGAGCTTCTAATCTATGATTTTTTTTTTTTAAAACAAACATTAGCACATTTTTCTGGATGTTTTAGTGGAGAAAGGGTTGTGATAGATTGTCGAAAGGTTCAGGATTATACATCCTTGCTCTTCCAGGGAAGGCTCTCTGCAGCTTTTCCGGAAGCCATAGACCTGCTACAAAGATTCCATGCCTACTCAGGAGATAAATTAGCTGCTGTTAGTTAAAAAAAAAAAAAATCTGCCTACCCCACAGGTGTTGTCCATACACTGAGGGCTGAATTTACATATCATTTAACTTCCTGACACATCAAAAGATTGCATGACATGGGAGAGGTATGGTAATTATTTCCCTGTCATTAGACGGAAATCTTGGTGATGGATGGAGAAACCCAGCTGGCAATTTGTAAGCTGTGTGACCAATATGTTTCTCTGGGAATAGATAAATGTCTTCTTTTGTCAAAGTCCTATGATTCTGATTTATTTGGCTGACTCTTATGTTATCAAAGAGTTTCTATGATAGATTAGGAGGAATTCAATTTTATTTATTATTTATTTATTTTCACGTTCAAGAATTGCTGAGCATGGTGGCTCACACCTGTAATTCCAGCACTTTGGGAGGCTGAGGTGGGCTGATCAATTGATATCAGGGTTTGAGACAGCCTGGCCAACATGGTGAAACCCCATCTCTACCAAAAATTCGAAATTAGCCAGGCATGTTGGTGCAGGCCTGTAATTCTACTTACTCAGGAGGTTGAGGCAGGAGAATAGCTTGAACCCGGGAGGTGGAGGTTGCATTGAGCCAAGATCTAGCCACAGCACTCCAGCCTGGGTGACAAAGCGAGATTCCATCTTAAAAAAAGAAAAAACGTGTGTTGCTTAAAAGCCACCTGTAGGGAAACTGTTAGTCCCTCTTCCTTTTGTCTATACTTTCACAATGATTGGGGGTCTTCCTGAAAAATGGGTGCAGTGACTTTGAAGTAATAATACCACATTATCTCAGTGAAACTATGTTTTAGGATTATAGGATGAATTATCTTCAGCCTTTTCTGCAAAGCAATGGCAAAGTCATCATCATCATCATCATTTTTATCATAATCATCATCATAATGATATCATCTTTATAATTGCGGTCAAGTCTTCATTACAGTGACATTTTTATCAAGCACTAAAGACTTCAGATTAAACTGACCTTACTCTTGCCCTCTGGGGAACTAAATTGTAAAAAAGAAGAACATCATAATAAAACAGATACAAATCTATAATTTAATAAACATCAAGAGATTAAATGTACATTCATTTAGTGTCAAAAGCTTATGAAATTAAGCAAGAAAAAATTGCAGGCTTACAAATTTTGGTTTCTGATAATCTGTTTCACTTTTCAATATTTAAAATAGATTCTGTATTCCCTCTACCATCTCTGTGTTTGGATTGCTTGTGTTTCAATTTTTAGATTTTATTCCTCTAAGCGTAACCAGACCAGAAATTATTCTCAGTCTTCCTTTTAGAATAAAAGTAAAATCAGAGATAATGTATTCTAAGATTAATTTCTGCCTTAGTTAATAAACATGCAGAAATCTTTACACTTACAAACAAATATATCACACTAACACCTGCTACATATTATATTGTATTTTAGGAATTAATGTGAAATACACATTATGAAGAATTGTTGTAAACACGTGCATTCCTTAGTATCTCAGACTCATGAAGTGTAGGCTTTCCTTCTGGGTTAATTCAAACCAGGCCTCTAATCTGCGTATCCTTGATCATTTGGTCCAGATTATTCCATAAGTGGATATAGGATAAAACTTTATGAACTGGGTTCTGGAGTTTACACCATTTAAATTCAATGGACCTTTATGATTTGTGTGAAGATTTATTTATTTAGACTTATATAACAGCATAGCTCACCTTATCCAAGTCAGAGTTCTGTGGAAATAATAACAAGACAATTTACCTATAAGTAGAGAGCTGTAGGACATTAGGTACAATGGTAAGTATAAAATCACAGCAATATTGAAAAAACAATTGATATTCTGCCACCTGCATAGTATTATTTACAATGTAATTTCAATATTTGAATGATTTTACATTTCTAACCCGTCTAAAATTTTTTCTTAATATAAAATAATACATGCTTATTAGAATAAATAATAAAAGTAAAAATTCATAATTCTATCATTTAGAGAATCTTATTTCCTTTTGGCCTCTTAAAATTATTACTAGCTTGAAGTATATATATTTCTTTGTAAAAATGTTGAAATCGTATTGTTTTTATACATTTTTTTATTTAACATTGTATCAGAAACATTTCCCAAGATCATTAAATGATATTCAAGGCCTGATGTTTAATGAGTACCCATTATTCTATTGTATAGAAGCACCATTTTTCCCCATTTCCTTCCTATTATACCTATTGTATTGTACTTGTTCCTATTGTTCTTGTAGGTAATAATTCCTTTTGAGGGTTCCCCTTTAGTATAATGTAGTACATAACTATGGTGATGTATATGTGTGCGTGTGAGATGAGGGCACACCAAATAGCCTAAGATAGGGGCTAAATGGAAAAAAAATCCCTACAATTTTTATATTTGAGCTGGCTTAAGAAATGCTTTTAAACAAGTTGTCTTTTGTTCATTCCTTAACTACGTTTTGTAAAATGTAGAGGTTTAGAAATAATTAATGCATTGTGGTTAAATATAGGTATTGAAGGTTTTTCAATGTTGTGATTTAATTTACTCGACTAACTTTAAATTCCTCTATCATCTTCTCCCTATGACCTCAGGAAATCTTGGTATCAATATTTAGGAAAGGGGTAGGGTAGGGAATAAGAATATGTTGATTTAATGTATCCTGATGGCTTAACATGAATTCCACATAGCTTAGCAATGCCTTTGGGAACTGTATATAATTCTATGTTTACAGTTTTGATAAAATGAAAGGTGATACAGTACTGCATATTGTACAAGCTAAAACTTATAGAAGAAAATCAGTTGTTAAATTATGGAGAGAAATAGCGCATAATTACTGACAGTGGAATTCCCAGAATGCTAGACTCACAGCTCCAGTGTAATGAACAGAAGTCTACTGATCAATTGAATTATCCCTGATAGCTTTGATGTCCAGAAAATCATAAGGTGAAAGTGGAAGAAGAAAACTGTTTTTAGTGTGAATGTAAGGTAAGAAAGGATGTACAAATTCTGAAAAGAATTTTATTAGACCCCCCTCTCTGTATAATATATGTATAGTCATGAGCTCCATAAAGTTTTAGTTGACAATGGACTGCATATGTAGTGGTGGTGCCATAAGATTATAATACCATGTTTTCCTCTTCTCCTTCCTCCCTTACTCTCTTTCCCCCTTCCCCCTTCCCTCCTTCCCCTTCCTTCTCCTTTCCTTCTCCTTCCCGTCTCCTTCCCGTCTCCTTCCTGTCTCCTTCTCCTTCCCTTCTCCTTCCCTTCTCCTTCCCTTCCCTTCCCTAAGTCTCACTCTTATTGCCCAGGCTGGAGTGCAATGGCATGATCTCAGCTCACTGCAACCTCTGCCTCCTGGGTTCAAGCGATTCTCCTGCCTCAGTCTCCCAAGTAGCTGGGATTACAAGCAATCGCCACCATGCCCGGCTAATTTTTGTATTTTTAGTAGAGATGGGGTTTCACCATGGTGGCCAGGCTGGTCTCAAACTCCTGACCTCAGGTAATCCACCCACCTTGGCCTCCCAAAGTGCTGGGATTATAGACATGAGCCACTGCACCCAGCCTACTTTACCTTTTTTATGTTTAGATACACAACTACTTACCATTGTCTTACAATTGCCTACAGTATTCCGTATAGTAACACAAGTTACAGTTTGTAGCCTAGGAACAATAGGCTATACCATATAGCCTAGAAGTGTAGTATGCTATACCATCTAGGTTTGTGTAAATATGCTCTATGACATTTACATGACAATGAAATTGCTTAATGATGCATTTCTCAGAATGTATCCTTGTTAAGTGAGGTATGAGTGTATACACACACACACACACACACACGCAGACACACAATATTTTACTGACTCTTGTAGTAAAATAAAGAGTGAAATGCAGTAAAATAGTCTATCTACTATCATACAGTAAAAAATAAAATAAAAGAGAATCAGCTTTTGAAACGAAGGAAACTTAGTATCCCACCACTATATTTTACAGATGAAGAGCTGGGACTCTGGGAATGGAAGTGGCTGGATTCTGACGATCCAGTCCAGGGCAGTTTCCATGGCACTATATACTTACAGGATGAGATGGATTTTGGTTGTTAATTATGACAACACTTTTTACTCTAAGCAGTTACTATAACTTACAAAGACATGCATCTTCCTAGTAACTACTGAATTTCTAGGTTGTAGTCATTTCTCCAGGAATGTTATTTTAAAAGTCTTTACACTGGTGGTCATGCAGAAAAAGGGGAGGTGGGGAAACAGAAAAGGAAGTCTTCTGTCAGTAAGGTCAGTTATTCAGGCTGATGACTATTCCTATCAAAACTCATTTCCTGGGTAATGACATAGTTTAAATACTACCAACATACTGATGTCTCCAAGATGTA
>NW_012105864.1:1091932-1120940 GCF_000951045.1 Mandrillus leucophaeus
GTATAGTAACACAAGTTACAGTTTGTAGCCTAGGAACAATAGGCTATACCATATAGCCTAGAAGTGTAGTATGCTATACCATCTAGGTTTGTGTAAATATGCTCTATGACATTTACATGACAATGAAATTGCTTAATGATGCATTTCTCAGAATGTATCCTTGTTAAGTGAGGTATGAGTGTATACACACACACACACACACACACGCAGACACACAATATTTTACTGACTCTTGTAGTAAAATAAAGAGTGAAATGCAGTAAAATAGTCTATCTACTATCATACAGTAAAAAATAAAATAAAAGAGAATCAGCTTTTGAAACGAAGGAAACTTAGTATCCCACCACTATATTTTACAGATGAAGAGCTGGGACTCTGGGAATGGAAGTGGCTGGATTCTGACGATCCAGTCCAGGGCAGTTTCCATGGCACTATATACTTACAGGATGAGATGGATTTTGGTTGTTAATTATGACAACACTTTTTACTCTAAGCAGTTACTATAACTTACAAAGACATGCATCTTCCTAGTAACTACTGAATTTCTAGGTTGTAGTCATTTCTCCAGGAATGTTATTTTAAAAGTCTTTACACTGGTGGTCATGCAGAAAAAGGGGAGGTGGGGAAACAGAAAAGGAAGTCTTCTGTCAGTAAGGTCAGTTATTCAGGCTGATGACTATTCCTATCAAAACTCATTTCCTGGGTAATGACATAGTTTAAATACTACCAACATACTGATGTCTCCAAGATGTAGTTATCCAATTCTGACCACTCCCTTAAACATCTAACTTGTATATTTAGGTGACTGCTGGACACTCCATTTGGATGTCTAATAAGATAATCTAGTGTAACAAACAAGTTTCAAACTTAATCCTGGATTCCCTAGTACCCAAACTTGTTCCTTGCCCACAATCATGTTTTCAGTAAATGGCCACCCCATTTTTGTAATTGTTCTGGTCAATAAATTTGTAGTCATCCTTCAGTCTTCTCTTTCATACCTTGCATCCATTCCTGTTGGCTGTGCCTTCAAAGTATATCCCCAGTACGACCTTTTCTGACCGACTTCATGACTGTCAGTCCCAGCCACCAAGCACCTATTGTCTGTCAATTGCGAAAGTCTCTCACCTTGTTTTCTGATTTCCCTGTTTGCTTCCCAATAGTCCATTTTCCACACAGCAGCAAAAACAGCCTGTTATACTCAACATCAGAGCAAGTCACTGCCTGCAAGGCTTCCCATGTCAATCAGAGTCAAATCACTGCTCTTTACCATAGATCAAAAGACCTACCACAGGTTGAGAATCCCTTCTCTAAAATGCTTGGGACCAGAAATGTTTCAGATTTTGGAGTTTTTTTTGTTTTTGTTTTTGTTTTTTTTTTTTTTGCGGGGGGGGGGATTTTGGAATATTTATATTATCCTTACTGGTTGAGTATCCGAAATCTAAAAATCTGAAATCCAAATGCTCCCCAATCCAAACGTCTTAAGTGCCCACATGATGCTCAAAGGGAATGCTCATTGGAGCATTTCAGAGCTTGGATGTGGGATGTTCAACCTCGATCACTTTTCCCCTTGCTCACTGTGGCCAAGTTTCCTCAGCCTTTCAGATGGTCTTAGAATACCCCACGCATGCTCCTTCCTCAGCATCTTGGTCCTTGAGGTTCCCTCTGCCTGGAATGCTCTTCCCTCCAATATGTGTGTGATTCATTCCCTTACGTCATTCAGGTTTCTTGTAAAGGTCTCCTCAAACAGGCCTTCCCTATCACCTTACCTAAAATAGCACATTCCAGCACGTTTATCTCTTTCTCTTTTTTATCTGCCTTCTTAGAGCTTTCCATTCCCTGAAATGTATATTTATGTGTTATTTTTTTTCTTCCAGTTCCATTGGAATGTAAGGCCCCCGAGAACTGAGGACTTACCATTTTTTTTTCCCTACTGCCTTCTCAGTACTTTCAATAGTCTTGGTACATCATAGGTGTCAATATTTATTGATTTATTTTAGAGACAGGGCGTCCCTCTGTTGCTGAGGCTGGAGTGCAGTGGTGCAATCATAGCTCACTGAAGCCTCAAACTCCTGGACTCAAGTAATCCTCCTGCCTCAGTTTCCCAAGTAGCTGGAACTATAGATGTGTGCCACCATGCTTGCTAATTTTTGTTCAGGCTGGTCTGGCACTGCTGGCCTCAAGCAATCCTCCCACCCGGGTCTCCTAATGCTCTAGGATATGAATGTAAGCCACCACACCCAGCATAATTTATTTATTGAGTGAATAATGAAATGTTTAAAGAACCAACATTGGACCAATGGTTGAATTTCTAATGAAGGAAACAGAAAGTGTATCTGCTCTGGCTTTGAACAAGAGCCTGGCTCTTATCCATTCTCTTTTCCCTCTTACAGCGTTCTGTGGCTCTGTGTAATTGATCCAGTTTTTCTCTGCCTCTCAGTCACCACAGTGATCAAACACTTGATCCAGAGACTTGATTGTGATGTCTCTCATTTAGTTGTAGTATATCTTCAATTCTCATATTTCTATTAATAGTTTTTGGTCAAGATCTATTAAAGTCAGAAAAACAAGAATGATCATGAGAAAAATTATAAGTAATTGATTAGCTATTTCTCTGTGCCAACCCTGGTGATGTGTTAATTTGCCAATAATATTTGCCCACATACAGAAAAAAGTTTGATTTGTGGTTCATAAACAATAAATTAATGACAAGCAGTAATGTGACAGCTAAATGAAAAACAGATTTTGCAATAAAAATGCTTTTGATGAAAGCCAAATAAATTGTTAAAAATGAATTTTGCTGTTTTTGAGTTCTCTGGCTAACACATAATGTTTTCTTCTTAACTGTCTTTGTTTGCTTGTTTTATATAAAACATTTGCTGCTTCATTAGGGAAAAGTCATTTTATCTGAAAGTTCTCTTTGATTCCCTTAATTTTTTTTCTAAACTTCATTGTAGATGTGGGAAATTAAAGTTCAGCAACAATTCCCATGAGGAGGAAGGGGCTGGAAAACTAAGAATACAACAATTGGCTTTAAGAAGGTCCTGTTCATGCTTCTCTGTCCCTTGGGCAGACCTCTTTTGCCATTTACGTTTTGGAAAGGTTAAGGGTGAGCTCCAAGCCTACTTTCCTACAGAAGGAAAAGCTGGCTAAAATGAAACTTTGCTACTCGTTTACTTTTTCTTTCTCCCAAAAAATAATCATCTGCATTTGAAATCCTCCTTTTTGTCGGCTTAGAAAGTTACTATACTTCTGCTACCATCATCATTTCTTTCAAACGCTATTCTCTACGTTCAAAAAATAATTAAAGTTTGTGAAACAAAACTCAATTCTGCTAATGAGAAATGAATCATTATTTCACTGCAAGCTGTCTATTTATTGCAATAGAATAGTTCAATCAAATTAAATATATGATGAAAACATTTTTCATCAAGCAAAACGAACAATCAGCCAAACACAGAACACATTGTGCTAAGAAACAGATAATTCAGTGATGAAGCTTTTCTATAGCAAGCAAAAAGCTTCCGTTAAAAAAATACACTTAATACGCTACATGGTAATAAATTATTTTTATTCACAAAAAGAAATAGTAGTTCATGTTTTTGTTCTAACCCATTGGGAGCCAAGCTCTCAGTATTGTTGATCTAAATTATCAAAATAATTATTTTCTTTGTTTTAAAGATGGAAAAACTTTGATGTTCTAAGATTTCATAAGCTAGGCAAGGTCACACAGCTACTAAGTGCCTGGGGTTGGATTTATATTCAGCTCTGATTGTAAATATCTTTTGTCGGTGTGACTACACTCTGTCTCTACTTCATGCTATTTTGCATCAATCTGAAAAGTTTGAGTTACGTCGATATTTCACAACCCAAATGTTTCAGCTCATTTCCTACCTCCCTATCAAAGTTTTGCTTTAAGCGTGATGTTCAAAATGCAAGACACAGAGTATCCCAAGCTTGAGTAATTTGGGAAACTCTTTGTGTGCTCTGAATTACGGATCTGCCTTTCCATTATATTTAGGCCTAGGCATCTTATAAAAACCTAACTCATGTCCTGAATACAACTGTGGCAAGTGATTGGAACTTATACCTCCCTACAGAGAAAGGAAACCTGAACTTGCTTTAGGAAGAGACCCACTCTTCTTCAAGAGAACTTAGTAAAAAGAAACCAGAATTTGATGTGTAACTTAAGCTTGCCTTAATGATGGCATTCCCCCTTTTTCTGTCTTCTATTCAGTATTTCTGTGAATTTAGCATGATGAAAATTTTTAATGAGTATTGCACCTCATCTTTCTTGCTGTTCTTCAAACTTGCATGTAAACACTAGACAGTCCATTTTGTGTTTAAAGAAATACTTGAGTATTCTGTATAAGAGAATACTTGAGACTGGGTAATTTACAAACAATGTAACTTTATTTGTCTTATGATTCTAGAGAATCCAGAATCTTGGAATCTTGAATTCTAAGAGCATGGTAACGACATCTGGTGAGGGCATTCCTACTGTGTCATCCAAGGCAGAAGGTGGAAAGGCAAGACAGTATGAGAGTAAGAGAGAGCAAGAAGGGGTAAAACTTGCTTTTATAACAACCCACTCTTATAACAACAAATCCACTCCCTCAATAATGACATTAATCCATTAATGAGGGCAGAGTCCTCATGACCTAATCAATTACCTCTTATTAGGCCCTGCCTCCCAACACTGTTGCATGGGGCATTAAGCTTCCAACACATGAACTCTGTGGACATATTCCCACCATGGCAATCACCTGTCACCTTCTCACTTGTTAGACATAATTTTTGAAATTCTATTTCAGTAAGATTGAAATGGAAGCTGGCAATTTTTCCATCCATAGAGTGAGAATCTGATTACTAGTGGACCAGCCGGACAGTTGTTTCTCTGTAAGGGATAGTAAAATACCTCCCAGGTAATGAAACATCACTGAAAATGTGATGATAAGGATAACTTTTGTAAGGAATACTTTGATAAACTATATCAAAAGGAAAATGGAGAAATGAATAGGTAAAGCATGCTAGGTTTTTAGGACAGTGAAATTATTTTGTATGATACTATAATGATGAATGCGTGACATTAAGCATTTTTCAAAACCTATAGAGTTGTGCAACAAAGAGTTGATTCTCATTTAAACTATGGACTTTAGTTAATTAGGTATCAATATTGATTCATCATTTGTAACAAATGTACCAGACTAGTGCAAGATACTAATAAGGGAAACTATATTGGGGCAGGGGAGGAGGTATATTACTCTATACTTCCTGTTCAATATTTCTATAAACCTAAACAGCTCGAAAAATTAAGTCTATTATTTATAGTCTACAGTTTGAAGTCTATGTAAAAGAGGAAATAAGAGGAGTATGCCTTGGTCACAGTAGAGGCATGTTTTAGTAACAATAAATGACCCTTATTCCTAAAGTACCTTCTCAGGAGGATAGGAACATAGTTCCAATGCTTCAGTTTTGCTGGGTGAGATTTTAAGTGTGTTACCAGAACTAAATTGCTCTGGGTAATAGAAGATAATGCTCTGTCTCTTACCATGTATTAAAGAACATTGATTTGAAGGGGCACCAAATGCTACACCCAAGTGGCCACCTGTTTTGGTTTCGGTAGCTCCCATGCTCTGAGTCAGATTTGGAAGTGAATTCTGGCTTGTTATCCTGGCTTTTGACTCAGCTCCTCAAGGCTCTGCCCCTGCAAGAGCCTGCTGGGATCTCAGCCCTGTGAATCATCCTTGCTGCCCAGACGACAGCTGCTACCAGGCTAGGACACAGAGGCTGGGGGGCCTCCTGCCTACCCTACCCTTGCAGGATGCACTGGAGAGCCACCTTAGAATGATTCCGCCATGGACTTATATTTTGACATGGTTTGTAACAATTAATGTCCCATAAAGGGTTTCTGTATATTTTATCAGTGAAAGAGAGACATACAGGTTAGCATCATGACATGAATCCAAGATTATCTATATTTAATATTTATTCCCTAATCAGGATGAAAAGTTTCATTCCATCCTGGAACAAATTGAAGACATAGCTGGTTCTCTGTTTATTCATTTTTCACAGATTTCCTGCGTAGCTCAAAGCACTTCACAAATATAAAATTATTCAGTAAATGGCATGAAAACCACCTTATAAACTAGGAATATGTTTGATTAAAAGAATTATTTGCCTCCATATCTGTATTTTTATAAAAGCCTAAAACAAAATAGCAATGTTAAATTCAGGAGGGGCTATTTAGTTTTATAATATAGAAAATAGCCTGGACAGAAATTTCATGATTGTTTCCCATTTCAAAAGTTTTGAATTTTTCATTTTCATCTATGTTTTAAATAATATTAGCTCATATTTATAATGGACTTATTAATGGTAGTATGGTAGTTTTCCTCTTCTACCTGACTTAAAGGGAGACTCAGTGACTGACACACACACACACACACACACACACACACACACACACAGACACTGGGGGTTGGGGGAGAGAGAGAGACAGAGAGAGAGAATGGAAAGTAGAGAAAGCAGGTATATTTAAATCTAAAATATAGTTAAGAAACTAAAGTCAAATTTGGGAAAGCATTATTTAAGGAGGGATTATAGACTAGAAAATGTTCAAATGAAGGGTAAAGATCATATAGCTTAACTTTTTAATTGTAAATGTTCATCAAAAAATCACAAAGTTAAAGGCAGTGCAAGATTGTGAATTCTCCATATGTTAATTACTTTTCCTGCTATGCACAGGAAGTAACAAAAGGGATCTCCTTGCCTTTCCAGTCACCCTAGAAGGCCCTCCCATCAGGCTTTTGTCCCTAGCACTGCTCTGAAACCTCTTGTTATTGTCCCAGGGACTCTTCTGTTACCAGGATCAATATTGTTGTCATCTTGTCTACCAATTTCAGTACTTGTTCGGTTGATCATTCTTCTTTTTTTTACAATTAATTTATTTAACTTTTAGCATGTCCCTATCACTGACCTGTTTTTCAGTCTCCTTAGCTCATTCATGCTCATCTTTAGGTGTCTAAAGGCTGGCATGCCTTGGGGCTCAAGCATTTTACCTCTCCTTCACCCCTCTCACCTTCTCACCTGAAAATTACCTGCTGACTATAATCCTCCTTCGGAGAAAACACCCATTAAGTTGTTTGGAACTTAACATGTCAGAACTGAACTTTTAATTCCCTCTGCTCCTTAAACTTGTTCTCTTTCCATAAATGACAGCTCTTTTCTTTCAGCGACTTGAACGGAAATCTTGGTCCTCTGACTGAAATAAAACCTCAGGGAGCCTGTAAAAGGCAAAACTGTGTTGCTGCTTAATGCGTCTCTCACTGTTAATTCTCTAGCATTGTCATGAAGGTTTCAACCCTCTTTCTTGTCTGTTTCTGGATTGAATGGTGTTTCCCGTAGAACTGGAGCCCAGGCCTGGAATGTGGATGGAATTTGGATGGTTGCTAAGTTACTTAGTACATTCTATCCCCTACTTGCTCTTGACAGTGAAGACTCACAGAAATGTGAGATCTTCAATAGGAAAACAAACCCTGTCGAGGCTTCCTTACGAAAAATCAGATCGTGAATCAAAAGTACAAATCGGAAAAAAAACCTTTAACATCTGTCCTTTTTCCTTCTAGAAAATAAATGTTTCAGTATAATGAATAGAATGGAAAGAGAAAAAAAATGAAGGTTTTCAGAATCTTAGTATCAACACACACAGTTTTGGCTATAGACTGAGCCTCCACAAAAGTATCACACTGAACATAGGCCCTGAAGGATGGCAGATTTCATTTAGATAAAAATGCACATAAAAGAAAGGAGCTGCTATTTTAATTCTATGATTTTTTGATACTGTCATTTACCATTCCAAAAAAAAAAAAGAGAATAATGGTGTTACATTCAGAGTGTTTAGACAAGTGTTTTTTATTTTATAAGGAATGAAAGCAGGGTGCTTGGCTATCAGACTGCATTATTGTGAGATATTTCCCTGGCCAACTATGAATCACTGAACTCTTCCTACAAATGATCACTGAGGATGAGGGTTATTAAAAGTTCCTCATCAAATGTATTGTTTTCAAAGGGTTTATGGGATCAGGCTCCTCATTCCTAGATCCTGATATCATTAGAGTGAACCTTTGGGGTATATATATGTTTTTTTCTTATGTTGGATAACCTCTGATTTATTAGTCAATTGTATCATTTTTTAGACACTACCTTATAATGACATAGAGAAATAGAAAATGGAATAGCTTTAACAGGTTAACCAGAAACATGGAAGTGCATAAAAATGTTGCGTATGGAAATATCTACTGCCTTAAATGATGCAGCTAAAAGATACTACTTAAGATCCAGTTATCTCAGCTTGCTATATAGTTTCTGCCTATTGATAAAGCTAATAGACGTAACCAAAGTGATAGGCAAAAATAATGTATTTCCATATAAGACAAATAAAACAGAGAGGAAGATAAATGTCATATAAATAACTCGTCTTAAACTTTTCCTCAAACTTAAAGTCTAAGGATCAATAAATGATGTATAAACCTAAGTAAATGACCTATAAATTCATATCAAGTAGTATATTCTCATTATTTCAAGGCTTTTTGAAATGGATTTTCACACATTTTCTACATGAGCACACTTAAATTAAAAAGAAATATGAAAAATATTATTTTATTGAATGTGTTTCATTCTCTACTAGTGTCTTTTTTTAAAGACAGGGTCTCACTTTGTCACCCAGGCTAGAGTAAAGTGGCACGAACATGACTCACTGCAACCTCAACCTGCCAGGCACAAGAGATCCTCCTGCTTTGGCCCCCAAAGTGGCTGGGACTATAGGCATGCACCATCATGCCCAGCTAATTTTTTTTTTTTTTAAATAGTGATGGAGTTTTGCCATGTTGCCCAGGCTGGTCTTGAACTCCTGAGCTCAAGGGATCTGCTTCCCTTGGCTTCTCAAAGTGCTGGGATTACAGATGTGAGTCACTCCTCCTGCGTGTTAGTGTCTTTTTTTTTCTTTTTTCTTTCTTTTTTTTTTTGAGATGGAGTCTCACTCTGTTGCCCAGGCTGGAGTGCAGAGGTGCAGTCTCGGCTTACTGCAACTTCCACCTCCTGGGTTCAAGTGATTCTCCAGCTTCAACCTCCCAAGTAGTTGGGATTATAGGCATGTGTCACTATGCATGACTAATTTTTATGTTTTTAGTAGAGATGGGGTTTTCCCATGTTGGCCAGGCTGATCTCGAACCCTGACCTAAGGTTATCCGCCCATCTCAGCCTCCCAAAGTGCTGGAATTACAGGCATGAGCCACCGTGCCTGGCCTGTCAGTGTCTTTTTTAGTAGAATTTAATAGCTATGGAAAAGAACACAATTTTTATGTGATCTCTGTGATTATTTCAAACAAAAAATAAGTATTGGTGTATATATGAAGGTGGTATTTCAAGACAGTTACGAGCAAAGAAATATAGTTCTTCAAGAGCTATACCCAACTCTACTGCCTGCAGCTTAACGGTATTCCAGAAAGCTTGTCTCCCTGTAACAGCAGATCCAAAAGATATTTTTAAAAAAAGGTCAGATGCACTGTACTCTATAAATATAAAAGGTTTTATATGGCAAAAGTACCAAGCACACAAAATGTATAACTATATATTTATGTAGATACTACAAATATAAAAACATTCATATAGCAAAGCTACTAAAAATATTTGCAAGGCAATTAACAAAAATATTATTAGTACTTTACAGATAGTGCTTACAAACTGACAAGCAAAAGACAATAAAAATTGTCAAAGCTTATGAATAAATCATAGAAGATCAAGCGGTCAAGAAACACATGACTAAAATGATATTGATTTATATCAGGTCAGTGGGATTTCAGGCAATTTTTACTTTTTAAAATTGCTTGATCTAGGGTGTGAGTTGTATATAATGAATGTGTAGTCATTGAATCTTCAAAAAAGTGCTATTTTTATTGTGGATGAGAAAAACCATTTCAAGGACTCTAAACTATGCAAGGGTGCATGGGGAGACACAAAGAACTACAGTAAAGAACGTCAGCAAACATCACAGCATGCAAATCAGTTCTCCTGGTGGTCCTTGGACAATTGTCAGCAGTTGGTAAAGTCCAACTCAATTATCCTATTGCTCTTGTACTTTTCTATGTCTTTAGTAATTTATCCCTGATCACATATGCTCCTTCAACAAGTTTCTAAATGTTCCCCTGCAAGAAGTTCAAAGATACCTTGGAAATCTTTATTGATCATCTCCAATTGATCTATTCTTAAAATATGCTCCCAAAATTATTCCAGCACTTCTCAGTATACATCCTTCACTTCAGATCAGAGGCAGGGAGAGGCACCTCTCTGATGCCACAAGGCTGGCTCTGTCCCTACATGCACACCACGGTGTCTCCACGAGCCACACACATAAGGAGACAGACACGAGGACACACAGGCACCTGGACAGGAAGCCACACAGATACAGGAGAGTGGATGGACAGAGGTCATGGAGTGGGTGAGTACGTGCACGCGCATCAGGCAGCAGGTAGGCTGCTCAGGTCTTGGGGATAGAGGGTTGAGAGGAGACCTCATTTGTTAAAGACTCCAGGCAACTCTGGAGAGGCCTGGCTCTCCCTCTCCCAGGACCCAGGGGCAGTATTGAGGCTGGGAAGGAAATGCCACCATCAAAGTGCCTCCCCACAGGAATCCTGGAATGCTGGCAGCATCACCCAGGCCCAACGTTGGCAGCGAGCAGTGGGGACATGCAGGGTGGGTTAGTTGTCCTTGCAAGGAATTTCTGAATATATGCATAGAATGTTCTCAATAATTATAGAAGCAAAATTGCTACAGTGGTGCTGAGTGTGGGGTGTGGGGAGGAGAGAGAGGTGATGGGGGACATCTGGGGGATTTTTTCCTGAGTTAAAATTAGAGTTTCCCTTTTATTTCCTGTTACTTATTAAATTTGGCTTGATCAATTCAGTTTAATTCAATAAGTATGTATTAAGTGGTTATCATGTCATTAAGATTGTGTTGTACATAAATAGGCTTTGTAAGTGCTATGGGACATTGCCCTAACACTCATGAAACTTGAACTTATTGGGAGACAAGAACTGTACCCATAAGACATTAGACGTCAATGCAAAATAGTCCATAACGATTTGTGTACCAAGAGATGCAGGTGATATCATTTTATGACTTAATTCTGCAAATCAGGCTTCCCAAAAAGGATTTGTTTCCCTCTTGTTTCCTATATTTGGGAAATGCTGTTAGCAGGGAACATAGTATTACACGATAGAAAAGGAAAGGAATTTTGAAACTAATCTGGGAATCTGTCCTGAGGCTCTTTGTCCTTTACCATCTTCTCTAGTCCTTAGTCAGTGTGTGTGAGGAGAAGAAAAATACCTTTCTCTATTAAATATTGTACGTGCAATAAAGTCTTGTTTTATGAAATCATACTTGACCTTCAAATATAGAGCAAATTTGGAAAGTCAACAGCCCTAGGAGATCATTAGACAACTGCCATGTTTAACTACTGTCAATTTCATTTTTTTCCTGTTTCCTTGATTTTGTCTTTTCTTATTAATCTTGACATAAAAGATACCAGGATTGTTTTGGTTCATTTTTGAGATATCAATAGAAACTCTTCTGTCAGTTTACCTTGAACTCAGATTCTGTTCTTCTATGATTCTTTCTGCAACTCTCCCTCTTTCAGAGAGCATGAAGAAAAGCCTCACAGACAATGGATCTCACTAATAGTATGCAATTAATAATATACGTAATAACATAACACATAAGTAATAGTTAATGCCATATTGATTATTTTTTCTTTTGTTTTTAGTTGACAAATAATTGTACATATTGACTGGGCATGGTAGCTCACACCTGTAATCCTAGCACTTTGGGAGGCTAAGATGAAAGTATCACTTGACCCCAGGAGTTCAAGACCAGTCTGGGCAACAGGGCAAAACCCCGTCTGTACAAAACATTACAAAAATTATCCCTGTGTGGTGGTGCATGCCTGTGGTCCCAGCTACTCCGTAGGCTGAGGTAGGAGGATTACCTGAGCCTGGGGAGGGGAAGGCTGCGGTGAGCAGTGATCTTGCCACTGCACTCCAGCCCGTGCAACAGAGTGAGACCCTGTCTCAAAAAAATTGTAGATACTTATGGGATGAAGAGTGATATTTGATATGTGTATACAATATTTAATGATCCAATCATGATAATTAGCATATCTATCACCTCAAACATTTAACATTCCTTTGTGCTGTGAACACTCAAACTCCTCTCTTTTAGGTTTTTGAATATATACAATAATTGTAGTTAACCATATTCATCCTACAGTGCTGTGGAACGCCGGAACGCACTCCTCCCATCTAGCTGTAATTTTCTATCTATTAGCCAATCTCTCTTCATCCTCCCCTCCCCCTCCCCTTCCCATCCTCTACTATCAACAATTCTACTCTCTACTTGTATGAGATCTTTTTTTTTTTTTTTTTAAGCTCCCCCATATGAGTGGCTGACTTATTTCACTTAACATAATGTCCTCCGGACTTATCAATATTGCCACGAATGACAAGATTTCCATTTTTCCTACGGCTGAATAGTATTCCATTGTACGTATACGTATATATGTGTGTGTGTGTGTAGGTGTGTGTGCCACATTTTCTTTATCCATTCATCTGTTGATGAACACTTGGTTGATTCTGTATCTTGGCTGTTATGAATAGTGCTACAATGAACAGGGGTGGGTACAGGTATTCCTTTGACATGTTGATTTCTTTTTCTTTGGGTAAATACTCAGTAGTGAGACTACTAGATTATATTGTAGTTCTATTTTTAGCTTTTTGAGAAACCTCCATACTGTTTTCCATAATGCCTACACTAATTTACATTTCCACCCACAATATATAGTACAGGAGTTTGCTTTTCTCTGCATCCTCACCAGCATCTGTTTTTTATTCTGTTTTTATTTTTATTTTTTATAATAGCCATTCTAATTGGGCTGAGATGATATCTTATTGTGATTTTGATTTGCATTTCCCTTATGATTAGTGATGTTAACAATTTGTCATATATTTGGTGTCTATTTGTATGTCTTCCTTTTTCTTTTCTTTTCTTTTTTTTTTTTTGAGACAGTGTCTTACTCTTTCTGTCACCCAGGCTGGAGTGCAGTGGCGCGATCTCGGCTCACTGCAAACTCCACCTGGCGGATTCAAGTGATTCTTCTGCCTCAGCCTCCTGAGTTACTGGCATTACAGGCATGTGCCACCATTTCGGGCTAATTTTTGTATTTTTAGTAGAGACAGGGTTTCACCATGTTGGCCAGGCTGGTCTTGAACTCTTGGCCTCGAATGATTGATTCACTTGCCTCGGCCTCCCAAAGTGCTGGAATTATAGGTGTGAGACACTTGCCCTCGCCTGAATGTCTTTTCAAATTTTTTATTTTTTATTTTATTTAAAATTCTTTTCTTTAAATTTGCTATGGGAGTAGATCTTAAGCGTCCTCACCCTCCTCCATACACGCACAAGAGGTATTTGTGTGGTGATTGAAGTTAATTTTATGTGGCAATCATTTCACAACATAAATGTATATCAAATCATGTTGTATGGCTTGAACATGTAAATTTTTTGTCAATTATACTTTAACAAAGCTGAAAAAAATTTCAGCCACATTTTCTCCTAATATCCTCCCACCCCTGCCCCTTGCAAAGAATGTATCTGTACTAGATAATCCAAAATCTCTAAAATTATTGTGTGCTCAAGCACACAGGGCTTTCCTGCTTGCTTTACATCTGTGTCTGCCCTTTATGAAAGACATTTTCTTTAACTTTTAGATGTTTTTAGACCAGGAGTTGTTGGCTTGATTTACATGCAATTCAAAGGTTAACCAACATTTCAGCAAATGTCCCTTGGGAACCAACCTAGTAATGGAATTTTTCATGCCTGAGAAAGAGGTAGTAAGATTTAAAATACAATGCATGTGAAATAAAAATTTAAAGAAAAGATGTGTATGGATCATATGAGATTAGAGATAGTCCATTGATGATTGGTAAGCTTTTAGTAGATGAGGAAGTGAGAATGGAACATTTTGGAAATGTTTAGAAACTGAAAGATTTTTCTTAGTTGTCACACATTGATTTCAGTGGATAATTGATTACTTTTTTTCTTCAGTTTGTCAGTGCTGAGGTAGCTTCAGTGAATCGGCAGTTGTAATTTGTACCACCGAAAATAGTTCAATAAGTTTCAAAGTCTTTTTAAACAATGAAGGTAGTATCATCATAGTCTTAACCTCCTTTGGAAATGAACCGAACACAGATAGTTATTATAGAATAAAAATTTGTTTTTTATGTGTGCAAGACTTTATTTAAATGAACCAGCACCACCAGACTCAAATGCCAAGGGGGAAGAATATTCTAAATAAAAGACAGAATTTAGTTACACTGTGAGAGTGCCCAGTTACTGGCTTTGCTATTGGGGACTCGAGAGAATTGCTAGAAAAGTTATAGTCTTTAGAGTCTGACCTTGGTTAGCAATTGGGAAATTTCAGAAAGAGAATTTTCTAAAAATACATTTGGCTGTAGTCAGTAACTTTTTCATAGGTGAGTAAGCACAATTTTTACATTAATGTGCTCAGAATGGCTCAAGCTAAAATTGTAAAGTAGAATAAGCTGGTTGTTTCTAAGTCACTAAATGAATATGCAGCTAATAACATCATAAAGTCTTACTATGGCAAGCATATGGTGATTTAATATTCACTGGGTTATATTTGATGTGAAAATCTTTTGATATTCATGTGGACGTGTATTTTAAATGGTAGGTTTAGCAACCGCAGCATCTCTTCCCTTCTGCTAGAAACCCACTATTGTATATGCTTGTGTCATTTTCTCAAAAGCCTGTGTAGAATGGCAATTATATATTTAGATCTAATTCAAAATGGAATAGTTTCTGGCATAGAAATTCCACCTACCTTAGAATCATTTGAACAATAACTTTTTTCTTAAACACTGATCTGAATCACTTATCCACAGTATTTATAATTTGCTAATCTCAAGACTTAATCCTTTTGTGAAAATTTTTCCCACCTTCTTAGTCCACACTATACTCACTTTATTTCCTTTCATTGTTTTATGGCACTGTGAGATAAAAATTTGAAAGTATACTTTGCCTTAAAAAAATAAGATTTGGATGATTACAAGTCAGTTTGTGCTTGTATCTATTAGGGGAATAACTGTTGAAAAATATAGATAGGGAAAATGTCCCTCAATTTTAAGAAGGGGAAGTTCTGAAAGTTGAAAAGAATGAGACACTAGTCAGTGGGTTAGTGGACTCTTGTTTCCTGATGGAACTGATACTGTATGAGAACAGCTAAGTTTATGTATTCAGCTTAATGGGGACCAATATGACAATCACAGAACTGGTGGGTCAAACCTCCAAGAAAGGCCAGGAGTCAGGAAGGAAAAATGGCTACCCAATGTAAACTGCTACTTACATGCCTTTGGAACCTATCTCTATGGGAGTGTTCTAGAAAGATCAGGGATCTCTTAGTAAAATTCCTTCTGTAGGCTTGAGTCTTCCCAATTCTCTTCCAATAATTTCTTGCCCCTTCTCGCTGGAAACACAAAGAATGATATGACTCTTGCCTATCACTTATGCCAGTATCTGTGTGTAACTTCCGTAGAATGCAGTCATATGTATTACCACAGGTGAACCATTTAATATTTAGAAATTCTCAGTAGATAATCCCTTTATCAAGAGTTTTATATTGCTCTTAGTGAATAAAGGGGTTCTGCCCTCTAAAATAATGAAATTATAATTAAATATTACCCATAATTTGCTATCCCTGCAAATGTGGGATAGCAAAAATGATGATGCTATCCCATAGCATCAAAATGATGAACCATATTCATCATTGCTTTTTCAGGGAAGTAATAAAAGGTGCATCTTTTTCAGGGATCTTTCTATCATATCCCACCTTTTGGCTAAGAGATGCAAACAATCTCAATATGTTTGCTCCTCAAGACAGACACACTATGCCAGCTCAAAATTCTCCTCCTGAGACTTTTGGAATGAAAACATCTTTGTCAGTGGCCTGTGAAACAGGGTATGTAATACATGTGTGTTGTATAGCATTGCCTTGGTAAAGGATAGAGAGAAGTGTAGGCGACCACTTTGACTCTGACTTGTACACTGAAATATTCATCCTAAAAACATGGATAAGGGAGCTATGCCTGACAGGGGCAACCTACTTTAGAAATATTTGATCAATACTTTTGTTTTTAAACACTGACTTTAACCACTTATCTACATTCTTCATAACTGGCTAATCCCAAGACTTGCTTCTTTCAGAAAACTTTATCCCACATTCTTAGTCCAGAGTATGCTTACTTTGTTCCCATTCATTGTTTGATGGCACTGTGAGGTAAAATTTGAAAGTGTACTTTGTCTTTTTAACTCAGATTTGGATTATTATAAATCAATCTGTGCTTGTGTCTTTTAAGGGAATAACAGTTGAAAACCATAGATGGGGAAAATGACCCTCAATTTTAAGGAGGGGAAGATCTGAATGTTGAAAACAGTGAGATGACAGTCATCCCTGATATAGGCAAGCAATTAACAAGTTGCTTGGTAACAGTTAGGTAACAAGTCAGTTAATTAACTCCCTCCCCATCCCTGCTTTTTTATATCACAAGTTTAAAAGCTACACACTGATGAAAACAATATGTCTTTGCACTCTCCAGCACACTTCCCTGTTTGACTCCTAATCCAAGGGAGCTTGTCTACTTGGCAGTTGTTACCATTCAGACATGTGTGGAGATGCATGAAGCCCCAAGGGACAAATCAGAAATCCTTTTAGGATTTATCCTGAAGTCTCAACTTCTTTAACAAGTACTGCCACCACCAATTAATTTAATACTTTAAATATTGTTTTGCATTGCTCTTACTGTTTCAGATGTATTAGGGTGGTTTCTCTAGACTGTTTTCAAGATATATAATTATACAGCATTCTAGCAATATTTAAAAATTATAGCATATAATGGATGAGTGTTGTCCATTTAAAGTAGTCACCTTGGGAAGCCACACCCTTATTTTGGTTATGTAACTTCTCAAAGTTTAAGACATCATGAAAAAATACTATAGAGTCAGGCAGAGCTGTACAGTGGTCACCATATTGTAAAATTTGTTCTTTGGAAATTTGATTTTATTTCATACAAAAAGTTTACTACGAAAATTTCCGATACTTGTTCAATCATAAAACTGAAGGACGGTTCCTAGAGAAAATTTGGAACATCTGAAGAATTAGAAAGGGAACTACAAGATCAAGTATGGATGTACTGTGCAGAAGTGTTCTCCCTGGATCTTCCTGACCCGCAGTATGACTCCACAGAGTGGGTTTAGACACTCTCCACTTTACCCTTCCACCGCACTGGCCAGCCTCAGCCGGCCCATGCTCAGCCTGGCTTCTTGCATTTCTGTGCTAACTGCAGTTGCATATGTGGTGAGGATATAGGAGGGAAAGATAGCTGTGTGTCAAATTTAAGCAAATAATTGGAAGGGACACGTTCAAGTGTGTTCACTCAACATTAACTGGGTACTTCTATTTTTGAGAAACAGTGCTTGTCTTGGAGGTGCAAGGGAGAATAGGACTATCCAATCTCTCAACAGTTTAATGGGGAAATCTGACATGTATTCACACAAGCAGGTTACTGTGAAGTAGGTGTGAATCAATAGGAAAACATGCAAAGTGTTACAAGAGTTAAAAGACGGATCATTTCATAGATGAAGTGGTATTTAGGATGGATCTTGAGATACCAAAGCAGTATATTTTTCTCAGGTCTTTCAGCCATTCAGATCTCAACTTTAACAGAGAGAGAAACATAATGAGATCCTCCCCAAAGGCAGAGCCAGAATTATTCACATATCTATAAAGGCAAACATAACCTTGGGGCGGTGTTGTGGCTTATAATGATAGCAATAAAAGTTGATGGCCGTTTAATTTTTTAAAAAGTTAAATTATAGAGCAAAAGCTCTAGGTCTTATCAAAGACTCCAGAGTGGTAATGCTTCTTCAATGGTGAAATAACCTATAATTTCTATAACAGATTCTGCTAAATGGTTCTCTGAATCAGTTTTCCTAACATACAAATGAAAAATGAGTCTATAAGAACTGTGAACACCTCCAACACAGGCACAGCTTTGTAGATAAAACAAGACTTCTGAATTCTGGAACGAGTTATGAGGCTAGCCAGCCATTTGGGAACAAAATGTCCTGTCCCTGTCACTTGCTGACAGGACCTGAATGGAATGGATGTTTCTATCACACATCTGACTCTCCGAGTATACACAGAAGTGGAGTCAATTATGAAGCTGACGTATCCAGTTTGTCTGGAATTCTTTGAGAACATCAAGAATAATAAAATCAGGGTTACCTCTCACTTTACCCATTGGAATTCTCTAGCATTCTTGATATTCTTCTAGAGGCTTACAGTGAAACTCAGAAAGTTGTTGCAAGATTATCTGGTGTTACTGACCATCCGCAGATTGAAGCAATTGCTCCTTCTTCTGAATTTTTATTACTATTACTTCTAAGTGATTCATTTAGTTAATGTAATCCTAAGTACATTTAATATCTTTTTCAATTTTCCCCACTTGAACTCTTCATTGGGTTGTATTACTTAAGCTTTCTTATGTCTACGCTTCATGTGGCTGACAAAATTATAGTTACCATGATGCCCAAGATCTCAGTCTTACTCTTTCTAAAATGCCCTTTGCCTGTGACCTTTCAGTTTCAAACAACTCGATGTTATTTTAATTGTTTCTACTGGGAGACTTTTGTCTCAGAGGCTTTTTAAAACAATGATTGTAGAGATCTAAACCCCAAATTTTATTTGGGCTGCTAGTCTGTGCAGGGTTTAATGTGAGGGCACCCCAAGTAGGACGAGGGCAGTAAGTATCTTGGGTGCTGGCACTGAAAATGGAGTTAAAGAGCACCAATGCACACGTGTTCCTTCTCACCTAGGAAAGCTCTGCCCATTGTGTAGAGGACAGATATGCTAATCCAGTGGAGAGGAGTTCTCTCCAGGAAAACTGGCTGAGGATGACGTGGACAGAATGCACGACCTCTGTAAGTGCCTGTTTTGTCACTCTGCTGTAGCATGATCCGAGAGCTGAGCTGTAGTTGAGAGAGGCTCAGAAGGCAGGCAGAAAGGGCAGGCAGCGTGCAGCTAAAAATATTCCAGGATAGGGTTGAAGAGGGAAGGCTTTTTGGTTTTCAGGGCACCAGGGGCTTGAGAAGTATATGTTCAACTTCTGATTTCAGCTCTGACAAGTCAAGAGTTTGGAAGTCCTCACTCCCATCCTCACAACAAGATGTAAGTAGAATAATATGAAAATCAAGGACTTGTCTTGGATCTATTAGGGATCTGAGATTGTAGGGCAAATCACCACCCAGATCTGCAAAAACAGGAGAATGCAGAGAATCATAGTAAAATCAGCTTATCTGGAGTAGAAGCCACTGGAGCCATAAACCAGTAGGGACACTAAAATGATCATTTTGACAACTTGCTAAAGGCTGAGTATGAACTAGCATGAGAATAGTAAACTTCCAGGGACCACATTCTTGGAGGAGAAGCACACTTTTATGACTTTTACCTCCAGGGACCCCAATAGGTTCTTATGATGAATAGCCAAGAAAATCTCTCTCATGTTTCTGAAAGAGAGAGGGGGAGAAATGACCACTTTGAAGTATACCCAGACCATTTGCTACAATGAAGGCCCACTGCTCAAGGGAAAAGACTTTCAGAGGCTTATTCACACCTGGGAGGAAGGCAATTACCCAACTTCAGCACCCTCTAGACTTCCTGTCTTAACTAATTGTAGACTAAAGTTAAGACACACTTGTGAAGGTCACATGCTAGGGACATAGGCCTCCAAAAAGACTGGGATTTAATCATGAGACTAGAGAAGGCTTGTTTTCTTCCACACTTTACCACCAAATCAACAGGTTTTCAAAATCATAACAGTGGATTACAGCTGAAAGAGCTATAAGGCACAGACTTTATTTAAGAAGGAGTCCTTAGGGAAATTTAAAGACTACAGAAGAGACAAAAATAAGGACCATAGAGAAAACTGGAGTCTCTGACACCTTCAGTTACAGCAAACATTAAACCAGTCCAACTTCTAGCCAGATTAACATAGAATATCACACTAAAGATGTATTCACCTCAGTACCCATTACTCAACACATTGTATCTGGCTTTTAACAATAAAATAATTACAAGGCATGCTAAAAAGAAACAAAGACAAATTTTGTAGAGACAAAGCAAATGTCAGAATCAGATATGACACAAATTTGAAATTATCAGACAGGGAATTTAAAATATAGTTCATACGCTAGGGCTGTACTGGTAAAAGCGGGCAACATGCAAGAACTAGTGAATCTGACATAAGCAGAGAGATGAAAACTGAAAAGAATAAAAAGGAAATGTTAGAAATTTTAAAAACTGTAGCAGAAATGCAGAATACCTTTGATGGGTTCCTCAGGAGATTGGATACATCTGAGGAAATAATTAATAAGCTTGAAGATAATGTCAATAAAATTTCACAAACTGAAATGTGGAGAAAAAAGACAATGGAACAAACAGAACAGAAAATCCAGGAATGTTGGGACAATTTCAAACGGTGTAACACTTATATAATTGGAGTACCAGAAGGAAAAGAAAAGAAGTTTTGTAGTAATCTTGGCTGAAAATTTTCCAAAATTAATGCTATACAGTAAACAACAGGTCCACGAAGCCCAGCAAACACCAAGCAGGATAAATATCAAAAAAGCTACTCCTAAGCATGTAATTTTCAAGCTACAGAAAACCAAAGACAAAAAGAAAATCTTGAAAGAAATAGAGAGAAAAAGAAAAAAAACACTTTGTAGGAGATCAAGGATAATAATCACATGCAACTTCTTGTCAAAAACCATGCAAGAAAGAAGAGAGTGAAATAAAATATTTAAAAGGGTCAAAAGAAAAATACCACCGATCAAGAATTCTGTATCCAGTGGGATTATCCTCTACAAGTAAAGGAGAAATAAAGATGTTCTCGGATAAACAAAAGCTGAGGAAATTCATCAGTAGACCTGGCCTGTTAAAAGTTTTCAGGAAGAAGGAAAGGATTTTGGTTGTAAATTTGGATGTGCATAAAGAAAGAAAAAAACAATAGAAAGAATGAATAAGAACTACTATTTGATAGCACAATAGGGTGACTATAGTTAATAATAACTTGTGCTTTTTAAAATAACTTAAAGGTATAGCTGGCTTGTTTGTAACTCAAAGGGTAAATGTTTGGGGGCATGGATACCCCATTCCCGTGATGTGATTATTATGCATTGCATGCCTGTACAACCTCATGTACCCCATAAGTATATGCACCTACTATGTACCCACAACAATGAAAAGAAATTAAAAATCATTTAAAAAAACAGCATCAGAGAAGGAATAAATGAAGGTGAAATAATTTTTTTCTTAGCTGATCTAATATTCAGAGTGGTAATAGTAACAAGGTATTGGGTAATCATAGGATATGGATAAATAAAATGAGTCGCAATGTTATAAGAAACAAGAAGGAGAAGTAGGAATTCTTTGTTATAAGTTGCTTGCATTACCTGTGGGGTGGTATACTGTTATTCAAAAGTGGATTTAAATTAATTGTAAATATACACTGCAAGCTCTAGGGAAACCACTGAAAAAGTAAAAAATATATATATATATAACTGATATTTTAAGAGAAGAGAGAAAATGAAATCATGTAAAGTGCTCAGTTAAAAGCGGAGAAAGCAGGAGGGTCGGGGGAAAGGTGACACAGGGTGTTTCCTTGACCCCTTCGCGGGACTCGCGACAGGAGTGCCTCATTTACTCAGCCCACCACTCTCAACTCTTTGACGGACAGAGCACAGACAGAGTACAGGAGCAAACGAGTGCAGGAACTGGAGTGGACAAGCACTGGAACAAGCCGGTCGCTTTGGCACTGATATGATCAAACTCCACTCACTCGGACCTGTTACGTTCCACACGTCCTGGGAGGGAGTGCACAGGTGAGTGGATGCAGGTATTAGAGTGGCCGCTTTTGGGCTCTAGCAGGAGCGAACTCTGTGCAGGCCCCACGGCAGCATTCAGGTGGGGGTGCTGCAACCCCCAAAGCCCCAGGGGATGTGTTACAGTGCTCTTTTAGCTCTGCCGTCCATGAATTGCTTAAGTCTTAACAGCTCAGTGGGCCCGTTGCCTTTTTGCATGAGGCGGCTGCCCTCCACCAGCAAGGGCAGAGGGCCAGTGTGACGACAGCGTTTTGTATCCACACTTGTGGCTGTCAAGCTCTTATCTGGCATCCAGGAAAAATGGGGTCACATGAACGAATTGAAGGACGGCAAATGTGGGCAATTGTATTGCCAGCGAAAGAGGCTCACAGTGGGAAAGGGAGCTGAAAAGGGGACTGGGCAGGTAGGTCATCTTTCCCTGAAGTCTCGCCATCACTGGTCAGATTCTTCTCCGGAGTTAGGCCATTAGGCTTTCCTTCTGAAGTCCAACCACTTCTCTCTGACATCCACCTGTAGTCCCAGCTACCGGGTGAGTATGGGGTTTTTATAGACACAGGATGGGGCAGAGCAGGGCCATGTGTAGTTTAGGAAAAAGCAATATTGAGCAGGAAAACAGGGATAGAAGTTATCACTTTGGGCCATGGTTTCAAGCTTTTTGGCTTGAGGGTGGGGTTTTGCCAGGGACCCTCCTTTTTCTGGGTAGAATTTCTCTGTCCCCTGTCCCTCCAAAAAGGAAGCATAAGTTGGGGTTTCCTTTGTTCCTGGCTTGTGTGCCAGTTTCTCGAACAATATTCTGACCTCTTTCTGCCCACAATGACCTGGTTGAAGTGCTTTAATTCTTTGAAAACCATTGAAACACCAATCAAATTATGTTTGTTGAAAGCAGACATTTGCATTAGTCCATTCTTGCACTGCTATAAAAGAACTACCTGAAACTAGGTAATTTATAAAAAGAAAAAGAGGTTTAATTGACTCACGGTTCTGCAGGCTGTATAGGAAACATGGCTGGGGAGGCGTCAGGAAACTTATACAATCATCGTGGAAGGGGAAGGGGAAGCAGGCACGCCTTACTTGACCAGAGCAGGAGAAAGAGAGAGTGAAGGGGGATGTGCTACACACTTTTAAACAGCCATAACTCATGAGAACTCACTCACTATCAGGAGAACAGCGAGGAGGAAGTCTGCAGTCATGATCCAGTCACCTCCCACTAGGCCCCTCTTCCGACATTGAGGATTACAATTCAACATGAGATTTGGGTGGGAACACAAATCCAAACCATATTAGCATTTAAATACAAACCTTAAAATAGACTTTCAGTAAAATTGACTTGTGAGCAAGACAGGTTTGAACTGCACGGGTCCACTTACTATGTGACTTTTCTTCTGCCTTTGCCACCCCTGAAACAGTAAGACCAAGACCAACCCCTCCTCTTCCTCCTTCTCCTCAGTCTACTCAACATGAAGATAGTAGGGTGAAGACCTTTGATGATCCATTTCCACTTAATTAATAGTAAATATACTTTTTTCTTTATGATTTTCTTAACAACATTTTCTTTTTTCTAGCTTACTTTATTGTAAGAATGTAGTATATCATATATATGTCATACAAGATTTATGTTAATCAACTGTTTATGTAATGGTAAAGTTCCGGGTCAATGGTAGCTAAATAGTAGTTAAGTTTTGGGAAGTGAAAACATATACACAAGTTTTCGATTGTGTCGGGAGTTTGCACCCCTAAGCCCTGTGTTGTTGAAGGGTTAACTGTACTTTAAAAAGTTATAGCAGCCACTGATTTTTGGAGAGTCACTTGCTCTTGGAAAGTCATGTTAAAGCTCTGAATTCACTTTCCAGTAAAATGCATAAATATCCAGCCTTATAAAATGTGTCATATGATTTAATGAAGCCCATGCATCCCCTACATCCATCCCTGAATCCTCCAGAGAACCATGAACCCCATGTTATGAAAGCTTACACTATATTTTGTGCTTTAAAATAAAAACTTACATATGTATTCTCTAATGAGACTGGAAATGGGGAAGAACATATAGAGGGACTGTCTCTTGAGAGGTTTCTGCTCGGTTAGGTTCAAGCCTTCTACCTTTGGTGGCACGAGTCAGTTGTAATCTACTCACAGAGATGCAGGCAGGCTTCTGCCAGATAGTCATCAGTCCAATGGAAAGTTATTTTTTGTTCAACTAGAAACAGTTCTGTTGCCAAAACATTTCATTTCAAGACAGGAAGAAATCATCAATTTCACTGGTCTCCAAACTTTTAAAATCACACCCATCAGTAAAACATTTTGATCAAATGTTGCCAATAAATATGTATTTATTCACACCGCGCTGGGTGTGGTGGCTCATACCTGTAATCTCAACACTTTGGGAGGCCAAGGCAGGAGGATAGCTTGAGGCCAGGAGTTCACGACCCACCTGGCCAACATGGCGAAATCCTGTCTCTACAAGAAATACAAAAACTAGCTGGGTGTGGTGGCATGTGCCTGTAGTCCCCGCTACTCAGGAAGCTGAGGTGGGAGGATCGCTTGAGTCCAGGATGTCAAGACTGCAGTGAGCCATGATCACACTACTGCACTCCAGCTTGGGTGACAGAGCAAGACCCTGTCTCAAAAAATAAATAAAATAAAACTGCTACCCATGTGTTCCTGTCGTTTTGTGCAAAATTAGAAAAGCATGATTTCAATCTTACTTTTAGGTTTAAAAATAGGTATCGATAGAAGTTTTAATATTTTCTTCACCCAGCTTAGTGGATTGTCTTGTGCACTCCCTAAGCTGCATGGATTCCTTTCTGGCTACCACTGCACTAGGTAAAAATTGGAGCTGGGTAGATGCAGGTGCATTAATAAAACAGAGCCCTTGTGCTATGAAGGTGCCCTACAAGGTACCTATCATATCCAAGGGAGAAACTAAGTGAAAGTATCACAGCTCATTTTTCACTTAATTTCCAAAGAAAGCCAACTATTACTACAGATTTATTTCATTAAGTACATTGCTTAGCAAGTCCATTAGCACTTACTGTATACCAGGCACTGTTTTAATAGCTTTACAAATACTGGCTCATTGAACGCTTTTAATAACCTTATAAAGTAAATGCTATTATTTTCCTAATAATGTAATAGCATACTAATAATTTTCAATGGTGTTCTCAAGTTCATTGAGTCAATGTCATGGTTCTTGGGGCTTGAATATTTGCCTGGAGAAGTAGAGATAGACGCAGAATGGCTGCTGGTTGATGACAGCAGCTGGGTGCAGGGGTACCAGGAGGCCAACCCGCTTGATGGCTGGTTTCCTGCACCTTTGTAGCTCTCTGTCAGTTGCATCATGGGGTGCAATCATATGCTAGCACCCAGGGACCAGGCGTAGTCCATGTCAGCAACCTTTGCAGTTGCTTTTTGTTGACTATGAAGGCAGCAACAGCTCCACTTTCTTGGGAGGAATCTGTGCTAAAGTTATTCTTCACTTTGAAGTGTTTAAGTGTGATTTTAAAACAAGGGCCTGCACCAAAAGGCTTGATTTCATCTAAACTTTAGTGCAAGAGTCACTGGTAAAAGCTGTTTATTTTATTTTATTTTATTTTTTGTTTAGGAGGCTTTTCTTGAATATAAAAAGATGTTAAAGGGAGAGAAGATAAGAGTAATGAAACACAGTTGAACAATTCTCATTTTCGAAACCTCTCCCACTGTCACCTCACACAGTTGCCTGAACAGAGGCCACGGCTTCTTCTTCTTCCTTCATTTCCCAAATGCCTAGAAACATTCATTTCTAACTCCAGTTGATAGAATCAGTGGCACTAGAAAGCTAGGTGTCAGTGGATGGCCTCTGCATACTTTGGTATCCTGAAATTGCTTTTCTCTTTGGCATTTATTCATGTAGCAAAGTCAGCTCTGTTTGTACATCCTAAGTTTTAGCATCCCTGTTTCAAATGGCATGCTGAGAGAATTAGTCAACGTGCTGAGATCCTTTTAGTTATTTGAAGAGGATGACTGTCTCTTATTTTTCTTCATACCCCCATATAGCTATAATATCAGGAAACATACGTGTGTGTGTGTGTGTGTGTGTTAGTCTATCCAGAAAAGCAAAGACTTAGTTTTAATCACTGGTATGTCTCCCAGATCCTAAAAATGTTTCTGGCACAGAAATGTCTTCAATAAATATTTGTCACAGGAATGGATGGATAAGTTAACTTAATAACCGTGAAGCATGTTGATTGTGATCAACACTGTCTTCCCAGATGTGCTTTATGGAAAAGCAAACCCTTCCCCTCAAAGGATTTGACTGAAATTATGTGAGGAAAGCACTGCTGCCTTCACTATGATGTATAGGAAGAAAAATACGAAATACAAGCCATGCTTATGGCGATGTGTTTTCCCTTCCAAAATATAGAGGCTCATTGGAAATCTATCAGGAGAGCTTGATTGGCATACACAAGCAGTTCTTTTGGCCTCTATTAAGTGGCAATATTTAGATGCTGAGAACCAAGAATTGAAAAATATATAAAGTCAAAGGTAAATAAAGATTGAAGCAGACTAGTTTAATTTACTCTTCAGAAATGAGTTTTAAAGAAATCATTTGACTGGTTTACATCATATTGTGTATTAATAGTGTATATATTTTTAGTCTCTTGTAAAAGGTTGTTGTTTTGATTTGTGTCAATAGGCTTGACATATAGAGAAATGTTTGTACTTTTCAGATAAGTTTTCTTTGATTTCTTAAGTGCTTTTTTTGAGCTCTTAATTACATGGATAGGAGATAGGTTGCCTCGATATTTTCACTCTATAAATCTCTTGTCCTGAAGGAAGAAAATTGATTTGTAGGAAATTTACAATGAGCTATTGATGAAGAGTCACTATAAAATGAACTTATGTATTTGATAGTTAAAGGGAAAGTAATACCAGCTGTGTAACTTCATGAGAAATTGATCCTTGCCATTTTCATTATACAAATTAACAATATAATCCTCTCTTCCTTCAAATATGATGCCATTTACCTATTTTATTTTCTTAAAGCTTTCTATATTCAAATTACCCAAACAATGTAGCTGTTTTATGCAAAATAAATAACTTTTGAATGTTTAAAAGAGAATAGCAAAGTTATAAAGAGATTTTGAGTATTCACAGATTTACTTCCTTTTTTATCAAAGCCTATGATTTGGAGGATTTTTTTTATTCTAGAAGCCAATGTGAGTAGATTTCAGATCTTGGAATTTAATAGCTACACAAATCATTTATTTTCTAAGTTTTCATAATTGTAAGCCCTGTTGCTACCTGAGGCAGAACAGGCATGACAATAAATTACTGAAATACTTTCCCCACAGATGCTGGTAGCAAAAATAGGATGGAATGAAATCTAGTTCTTATAATATAGATCAGTTAATTTAGCCTAGTGGTGAAAAACAGAAGGTGTAATATCTAGGGATCGTGTATTAAGTATTACTGCATAACAAACTCCAATGCTTACTGGCTTAAACAATTATTTATTAGAATTTACACATTTGTGGATTGACTGGAGATCAGCTGGTCTAGTGGGCTTGGTTCTTCTCCACTGAGCATAGCTGATTGTGGCTGGGCTCCTTCCTGTGGTCTGGGGATTGGCTAACAGTTCTACTCTGGGGCAGGCTTGGTGGGCAGCTCAGCCCCACGTGTCTCTCATTCCTCCTGGGGCTGGTGGACTGGCTCACGCTTGTCTTTCTCATGATGCTGGAAGCAGAACTCAAGTCCTTTGATGCCTAATCAGGAACTGGCCTCCTGTCACTTCTGCCTCCATCTATTGCCCAAAGCAAGTCACAAGCCCAACTCACAATGCAGGGGTAAGGAAAATCGATTATGCCTCTTTTTTTTTGTCTCTTATAAAAGACTTTTTTTCCTACACAGGCTAGCATAGAAGAAAATTGGGTTGCTGTATTCCCACACACATAGCTTTTTTGTTTTCCAATTATTTGTCCCTGGTGTTTAATGACATCTACCCTTTCCATCCTATCAGGTATTGAATTTAAGGTGCATAATCTACAATAACTATTACATATATTCTCCTTTTCATAAAGATTTTACCATGTGACCTTTACCAAAAATAAATGTGTGAATATTTTTGGCAAAAAAAAAAAAAAAAAGATGAACAAAATATGTCTAAAGGGTCAATTCCTTCACATCCATATCCCTTATTTATCTAACAAAAACACCTTGGTTCCTTTTCCTTCCTTAGCACTTCCCCTTTTTGTTCCCAGTGTAGAAAGGCCGTATAACCACTTTTCTCCTTGGAGTGACTTTTCCTTTCACAAGATTTTTATGACAATGGTTGCTGTTCAGAACTTCTGAAGACCAAGTTAGAACAATTGAAAAATGGTGTGAACTGTGTTTCATTTTGTTCCTTTTTTTTTAAAGTAAAAGGAAGAATATTTAATCATTGTTCATATTCCTACTATTGTCTCCTGGACTTTTAGATTAGTTTAGTTTAAATAGAATTTAAATAAATTAGTTTAAATAGAAAGCTTTATTCTTTAAGCCTCTCAGTATTTGTTGATACAACATCATGATATACTTATTGTTTCCACTTATTTTATGAAAACAAATTCTATCAAAAAGCAAAAGACTCTCTGGGAGCCAATGTAGGTATCAAAGAATTAGTGATGGAATAATATAATGTTTACAAACACTTGGTGAATTATTTAGCAGTCATTTATTCAGTTCTGTGAGAAGCAAATCATTTGCCTTCCATATAGAAGATTATTTCTAAGGGCACTGCATAACTGAAAGGAGAAAATCATTTAAAAAAACGGTGAGGTACATTATTGTAGTTATCAAAGACTACATTTTCAGCTATATCAGTCATGCAGTTAAGAGTAATGTGGCCTCGTAAAATGAGTTAGGGAGGATTCTCTCTTTTTCTATTGATTGGAATAGTTTCAGAAGGAATGGTACCAACTCCTCCTTGTACCTCTGG